>NC_086105.1:63236888-63536888 GCF_963921235.1 Mobula hypostoma | reverse complement strand
ATGCAGACAAATAATTTAAGGGTCGGCACAACATTGTGGGCCGAAGGGCCTGTACTGTGCTGTACTGTTCTATGTTCTATAACTTCCTCACTTGCAGACCCCAGTCAGTTCAGATTGGCAACACCTCCTCCGCAATCTGCGTTAGCACAGGTGCACCACAAGGCTGGGTGCTTAACCCCCTGTTCCACTCACTTTACACTTAAGATTGCGCGACTAAGCACAACTCCAATGCAGTATTCAAGTTTGCTGATGACACCACTATCGTAGGCTGAATCAAAGGTGGTGACAGATCAGCATATAGGAGGCAGACTGAATATCTTCCTGCGTGGTGTCACAGCAACAACAGCTTTTTACTCAATGTTAGCAGAACCAAGGAGCTGATTACTGACTTCGGGTGGATGAAACCAGATGTCCATGAGCCAGTCCTCATCAGGGGATCAGAGGTGGAGAGGGTCAGCAAGTTAAATTCCTCGGTGTTGTCATTTCAGCACTGTACTTCCTTAGGAGTTTGCAAAGATTCCGCATGACATCTGAAACTTTGTCAAACCGCTGTAGATGTGTGATGGAGAGTATTTTGACTGGCTGCATCACCGCATGGTTTGCAAAAACCAATGCTGTTGAATGGAAAATCCTACAAAAAGTAGTGGATACGGTCAGTGTACCCTCTAATTTGTAATGACCAGTGTGTGCAAAAATCTTGTGCTGTGCAATTTATTTGCTCGGTGACAACAACATGTGCGCACTGAATTTTATATATAGAGATATTCATTTTAACAGTTGGCAAAACACTGACAATAAGAACTTTGATCACCTCTGGGTTTGATAATTTTCACTCTTGTTCGTCTGCACTCTCAAAAAACATACATAGCAGGCCTGTAGCAGGTAATGAAGGATATTCTTGCTGGAGCTTTTGCACACCATTCATATGTGATTTGCTTGCTAAATGGCGCTTTAAAAAGTCAAGTTTCCAAATATCACTCAGAATCAGAATCAGAATCAGGTTTATTATCATCAGAATGTGATGTGAAATTTGTTAACTTAGCAGCAGCAGTTCAATGCAATACATAATCTTGCAGAAAGAAAAAATAGATGAATAAAATAAAACATACTAATAATAAATAAACAAGTAAATCAATTACATATATTGAATAGATTTTTTTAAATGTGCAAAAAACAAAAATACTGTATATTAAAAAAAGTGAGGTAGTGTCCAAAGCTTCAATGTCCATTTAGGAATCAGATGGCAGAGGGGAAGAAGCTGTTCCTGAATCGCTGAGTGTGTGCCTTCAGGCTTCTGTACCTCCTACCTGATGGTAACAGTGAGAAAAGGGCATGCCCTGGGTGCTGGAGGTCCTTAATAATGGACGCTGCCTTTCTGAGATACCGCTCTCTAAAGGTGTCCTGGGTACTTTGTAGGCTAGTATCCAAGATGGAACTGACTAGATTTACAACCTTCTGCAGCTTCTTTCGGTCCTGTGCAGTAGCCCCCCCATACCAGACAGCGATGCAGCCTGTCAGAATGCTCTCCACAGTACAACTATAGAAGTTTTTGAATGTATTTGTTGACATGCCAAATCTCTTCAAACTCCTAATAAAGTATAGCCTCTGTCTTGCCTTCTTTATAACATCGATATGCTGGGACCTGGTTAGGTTCTCAGAGATCTTGACACCCAGGAACTGGAAATTGCTCACTCTTTCCACTTCTGATCCTTCTATGAGGATTGGTATGTGTTCCTTTGTCTTATCCTTCCTGAAGTCCACAATCAGCTCTTTCATCTTACTGACGTTGAGTGCCAGGTTGTTGCTGCAGCACCACTCCACTAGTTGGCATATCTCACTCCTGTACCCCCTCTTGTCACCACCTGAGATTCTACCAACAGTGGTTGTATCGTCAGCAAATTTATAGATGGTATTTGAGCTATGCCTAGCCACACTGTCATGTGTATACAGAGAGTAGAGCAGTGGGCTAAGCACACACCCCTGAGGTGCACCAGTGTTGATCGTCAGCGAGGAGGATATGTTATCACCAATCCGCACAGACTGTGGTCTTCCAGTTATAAATCAAGAATCCAATTGCAGAGGGAGTTACAGAGGCCCAGGTTCTGCAACTTCTCGATCAGGATTGTGGGAATGGTGGTATTAAATGCTGAGCTATAGTCGATGAACAGCATCCTTCTTCCCACTTGCAAGTTCTCCAGCAACTTTTGCATCGCGACAATATACGAAGATAACAGCGGTTTCTGTATTGTACTTAAATATTCCTCACAGCTTCACATTCCTGACCTCATGAGCTCTCGGTGTAGCGGTTTCTACTGTTTCGTTAAGCCATTCCACTTTAAATGAAGTAGCAGTTCTTTTGTGCTTCACACTGTTTGGCATTTGACAGTGAATCAGCAAGTTCTTCAATAAAAACAGTATAAATAAACCAGTTTTAAAATCTGCAACAAATCATCACAAACTCAACAAGGTCCCACACAGGAGATTAGTGTGCAAACTTAAAGCACACGGTATTGGGGGTAAGGTATTGGTGTGGGTGGAGAATTGGTTAGCAGACAGGAAGCAAAGAGTGGGAATAAACGGGACCTTTTCAGAATGGCAGGCGGTGACTAGTGGGGTACCGCAAGGCTCAGTGCTGGGACCCCAGTTGTTTACAATATATATTAATGACTTGGATGAGGGAATTAAATGCAGCATCTCCAAGTTTGCGGATGACACGAAGCTGGGTGGCAGTGTTAGCTGTGAGGAGGATGCTAAGAGGATGCAGGGTGACTTGGATAGGTTGGGTGAGTGGGCAAATTCATGGCAGATGCAATTTAATGTGGATAAATGTGAAGTTATCCACTTTGGTGGCAAAAATAGGAAAACAGATTATTATCTGAATGGTGGCCGATTAGGAAAAGGGGAGGTGCAACGAGACCTGGGTGTCGTTATACACCAGTCATTGAAAGTGGGCATGCAGGTGAGACCACACCTGGAGTATTGTGTGCAGTTTTGGTCCCCTAATCTGAGGAAAGACATCCTTGCCATAGAGGGAGTACAAAGAAGGTTCACCAGATTGATTCCTGGGATGGCAGAACTTTCATATGAAGAAAGATTGGATGAACTGGGCTTGTACTCGTTGGAATTTAGAAGATTGAGGGGGGATCTGATTGAAACGTATAAGATCCTAAAGGGATTGGACAGGCTAGATGCAGGAAGATTGTTCCCGATGTTGGGGAAGTCCAGAACAAGGGGTCACAGTTTGAGGATAGAGGGGAAGCCTTTTAGGACCGAGATTAGGAAAAACTTCTTCACACAGAGAGTGGTGAATCTGTGGAATTCTCTGCCACAGGAAACTGTTGAGGCCAGTTCATTGGCTATGTTTAAGAGGGAGTTAGATATGGCCCTTGTGGCTACGGGGGTCAGGGGGTATGGAGGGAAGGCTGGGGTGGGGTTCTGAGTTGGATGATCAGCCATGATCATAATAAATGGCGGTGCAGGCTCGAAGGGCCGAATGGCCTACTCCTGCACCTATTTTCTATGTTTCTGTTTCAACATTGTCAACACCGTCTGCATCAGAAACTGGAAAAGGAAATGTGATTATGTACAGTTGTGAAATATACTCAACATGCCAATGAAGTAGAAGGTGACAGCCTTTTCCGCACAGTTTAAGTTCCCTCGTGCGCTAGTAGCAAAAGAAGGAACATTAGATATGGTCCAGTTCGTCACGGGTAAAGCCCACCCAGCACTGAGCACAGCTACATGAAACACTGTTGCAGGAAAGCAGCATCCAGTGTCAAGGGGCCTCAGGATTCACACCACCAGGTTCAGCAACAGTTATTAACAATCAGGCTCCTGAACCAGAAGGGATAATTTTACTCACCTTCACTTGCCCCATACTGAAGTGTTCCCACAAACTATGGACTCACTTTCAAGGACTCTTCATCTCGTGTTCTTGACATATATTGCTCATTTATTATCATCATCACTTTTTTTCTTTCTTTTTGTATTTGCACACTGGTTGACTTGGCCTGTTGGGTGCGATCTTTCATTGATTCTATTATTGGATTTATTGAGTATTTATTGATCTTTCATTGGATTTATTGAGTATCCCTGCAAGAAAATAAATCCCAGGGTTGTATATGTGACGTATAGGCACTTTGATAATAAATATACTTTGAACTTTTAAACATTAAAGTGCACCATCCATGACAAGGTAGATTGAGAGATCAACAATTCATCTTTTTTGAGCAAGAGGTCTTGATTAGTCAGGGCGTCAAATGTTACGGAGGGAAAGCAGGAGAATGGGGTTGAGAGGAAGTATCAACCAGCCACGGTCAATGGCAGAGCAGATTCGATGGACCAAATGGCTTAATGCTGCTCCTTTGACTTCTGGTCTTAAGGTCTTATTCAGGAGTCTAATTACAACAGGATAGGAGCTGTCCCTGAGCCTGGTTGGATGTGCTTTCAAGCTTTTGTATCTTCTGCCCAGTGGCATGAGTAAGAAGAGAGAATGGCCAAATTAGAACAGGATAGAAGCTATCCTTGAACCTTGTGGTCATATTTTTAAACTTTGGCATCTTCTGCCCAGTGGCTTGAGTGAGAAGAGAGAATGAGTGAGGTGGAAAGGAGTCTTGATTATGTTGGCTGCTTTCCTGAGCAGGGGGAACATGTACTGAGATACGGAGAAAAGCTTTTGTTTGCTTGCCATCCAGATCGTTCCACGCATAAGTACGCCAAGGAGGTACCAGAAAAACAGAGTGCAGAATATATTGTTCCATTTGCTGAGACAGTGCAGTCAGCCGCGTGGGCCATGGTGAGGTCGACTGGGAGCTCCAGAGTTCACCTTCATCGTACGTTCTAGAGTCTTATAACAATGGGATCACAGCTGTCCATGAAACTGCTGGTCATGTTTCCAAACTTCTGCCCAATGGGAGTAGAGGGAGGAAAAGAGAATGACCAACGTGGGAGGGGTCCTTGATTATGCTAGCTGCTTTTCTTGGCCTGACCGCTGAGTTCCTCCAACATATCGTATGCGTTGGTCCTAGTAAGTCTTTGCACCTCTCCAAACCCTCCACATCCTTCCAATAACAGGGCAACTGGAATTGGATGCAATACTCCAGATGTGGCCTGACCAGAGTTCTATAAAGCTGCAGTATAACTTCCTGACTCTTGCACTCAAGGTCAGAATAAAATTTATTATCAAAGTACGTATTTGTTACTGTATGTTACCTTGAGATTCATCTTCTTGCACGCATTCACAGAAAAATAAAGGAACACAGCAGAATTTACAAGAAGCTGTACATAAACAAGGACTGATATACAGCTGTTGTGCAAAAGAAGATGAACTGGAATTATACAAATAATACTGAGAACCTGAGTTGTAGAGAGTGAGTCTGTAGGTTGTAGAATCAGTTTGAAGTTGTGGTGAGTGAATGTTATCCACACTGGTTCAGGAACCTGATGATTGTATGGTAGTAACTGTTCCTGAACCTGGTGGTTTAGGCTTCTGTACCTCATACCTGATGATAGCAGCGAGAGGAGAGCGTGGCCTGGACGGAGGGGTCCTCTACGATGGATCCTGTTTTCTTCTGGCAGCGCTCCCTGTAGATGTGCTCAATGGTGGGGAGGACTTTGCCTGTGACGGACTGGGCCACATCCACTACTTCTTGTAGGATTTTCCATTTAAGGGCATTGGTGTTTCCGTACCTGACTGTGATGCAACCAGTAGGGACACTCTCCACTGTGCATTTATAAAAGTTTGTCAAAAGTTTTGGTAACTCAGTGCTTTGGCTAATAAGGAGAAGCATGCCTTCAGTTAAATAATAGAGGAAATGTTTCATCTTGTCACTGGTGGTGACCTTTGGCTGTGACTCATGAATTGATGCATTTTTTTCTGTTCAGGAGAGAAGACTATGAAGTCTATGGTGTTATTTACTGGGTGGCGTAGTGCATTCCATTTGTACTTGTGCACAATATGTGTCTACATGAAGTACAATATTGTGCAGGCACAGAGCGTATGATTACTGGTGATTGATTTATTATTGTCACATAGACCAGGATACAGTGAAAAACTTTTGTTTACATGCCATCCTAATAGATCATTTCAAACTGAGGAAGTACAAAAGAAAAAAGAACAAAATGCAGAATCTAGTGTTACGGTTACAGAAAAAGTACAGTGTTTGTAGACAAATAATTTCCTCACTTGCAGACCCCAGTCAGTTCAGATTGACAACATCTCCTCCACAATCTCCATCAGCACAGGTGTACCACAAGGCTGTGTGCTTAGCCCCTTATTTCACACTCATGACCGTGAGGCAAAGCACAACTCCAAAGCAATATTCAAGTTTGCTGATGACACCAGTGTCATGGGCCAAATCAAAGGTGGTGACGGATCAGCATATAGGAGGGAGAGTGAAAATCTGGCCGAGTGGTGTCACAACAACAACCTCTTCTTACTCAATGTCGGCACGACCAAGGAGCTGATTATTGACTTCAGGAGGAGGAAATCGGAGGTTCATGAGCCAGTCACTGGGGGCTCAGAGGTGGCGAGAACCAGCCACTTTAAATTCCTTGGTGTTATCACTTCAGTGCCTCCACTCCTCAGGAGTTTGCAAAGATTTGGCATGACTTCTGAAACTTTGTCAAACTTCTACAGATGTGCAGTGGAGAGTATATTGACTGGCTGCATCACAGCCTGGTATGGAAAATCCTACAGGAAAGAAGTGGATATGGTCCAGTCCACCACGGGATAAGCCCTCTCCACCATTGAGCACATCTACAGGAAGTGAGAGCAACATCCATTGTCAGAGACCCCACCACCCAGGACATGCCCTCTTCTCACTGCTACCATCAGGAAACAGGTACAGGAGGCTTAGGTCCCACACCACCAGGTTCAGGAACAGTTATTACCCTTCAACTATCAGGCTAACCTCACTCACCTCAACTCTAAACTGATTCCACAACCTATGGACTCTAACTCCACTGTGGATGACCCCAAACTCAGCTGCAAAAGGAGGAGGGTTCAGCATGGGACCAGACACCCCATCCTACAAAAATGCAGAGCTACAAACACACTCACAGAAGCTCCGAAGACCTGGTTCCTGGGAGAGCAAGGATCTTCAAAGATGGGCTTTCCCTGGGGACAAGGAAGAGTGGACCGGGACAGACGACTCTGGCGAGCTGCTGTCGACGGCCTGTGTCCCACTAGGGATGATGGGCTTAACGAATAAACAATGGACCCATTTTCAAGGACTCTGGAACTCATGTTCTCAATATTATTTATTACTTTTTTTTGTATTTGCTCAGTTTGTCTTCTTTTGCACACTAGTTGTTTGTCAGTCTTTATGTGTAGGTTTACATTGAACCATTGTGTTTCTTTGTATCTATTGTGATTATCTTCAAGAAAACTGTATGGGGACATTTGGTATACAGTATGTACTTAGAAAATAAATTTACTTTGAACTTTGAAGTATAAGTCAGAACACCAAGGAAGACCCCTACTTTAAAATAGCTCTGTGGGATCTTTACATGCTCCTGGTGGACAGAACCACAAGTTGGATAACTGATCCATTGCCAGTATCCCCAACAGTAATGCACCCCTCAGGACTGCACGAGAGCACCACTGAGAGCTTTGAGCTCTGTCTGCGCATCTGGAGTAGTGTGAGCAGTTTTGGGTCATTTATCTAAAAAAGGATATGCTGGCATTGGAGAGGGTCCAAAGGAGGTTTATGAGAATGGTCTCGGCAATGAAAGGGTTAATTTATGAGTTGTATTTGTTGGCTCTCGGCCTGTACTCACTGGAGTTCAGAAGAACTCAATGAAACCTACTGAATATTGAAAGGCCTAGATAGAGTAGACGTGGAGAGAATGTTTCCTACTGTGGGGGACTCCAGGATCAGAGGGCACAGCCTCAGAATAGAGAGATGTCCATTTAGAATAGAGATGAGGAGGAATTTCTTTAGCCTAGGTCAAGGGCCAAGGACTGGACGCCCACAGGCAGCCTATCCTGGAGCTGGAGGTGTGGATGGGTGGGTGGGAGGATGGGAAAAGGACTTGGTTTACTGTTGTTTAGTTTTGTTGCGAACACAGTAAGTGATGCTTGGTTTAAAGAGTTCACACTTGTATCACGCTCTGAGCCTGTAATCTAATAATCTTTCTAACACTGTCTTGAAATGTTGGAGATGTTCCTTGTCATCTTCACCAGCAACTATGATGCCATCCAGGTAACACTGAGTGTCTGGACTGTGTTGCAGTACCTGGTCCTTAGCTTTCTGCCAAGAGTGCAGGTACAGATGCTATTCCGAAAATAAGCTTTTTAAAGTGATAAAGTTCTTTCTGAGTGTTTGTAGTGGGAAACACTTTGGACTCTTCTTCTATCTCCATCTGTATGTAGTTCTCAGCTGAGTCCACTTTACAGAACTGTTCCCCTCTAGAAAGGTTTGCAAAGATATCTATCCTGGGCAGATGATATTACAGTAATCTACTTTCAGTACTAGGTTGATGGTGACATTAAAATGACCACAGTCCCTGACAGACCCATTCCTCTCGGCTAGTGAGACCACTGGCATTGTCCATGGGCTTCATTCAACCTTGGAAAGAATTCCTTCAGTCTCCATGTGATCCAACTCACTGGCTACTTTATAAGGAACTGGATGGGCTTTGTAAAACTTAGGTGTGGCATTTTCTTTAATTCTATTTTACCCTTGATATGTTGGAGTTTTCCAATACCATTCCTGAACAATGCTGTGGCATCATCTAGTACCTTTCTTAATTCACTCTCAGTCGACTCTGTTGAAGGGGATATGGCATGCAAGTGGTGGATGGATCTCCAATCAAGTTGTAGTTGTCTCAGCCACTCACAACTCCACAACACTGGCCCTCCAGTTTTACCACATACAATCCAATGTGGCTTGTCGATCATTGTATTTCACTGTTATGAGTGTCATTCCCATAGGAGTTATCTTTTCTCCAGTATAAGTCCTTAGTTGGGTATCTGCAGGCATCAGTTCAGTATCTTGAGACGCCATTCAAACTCAATTTTTAGAATGACTGAAACAGCCAAGCCAGTGTCCAATTCCATTTTAATTAATTTGCCATTCACTCCTGCTGTAAGCATTATTGCTTTTCTCCTGTTAGTTTTCACATTGTAGATCTCAAGGCTAAACTCATCATTATCAGATTTTTCATCAACAGCATGCAGATTAGTGCTCTTTTTGAAACTGCAATGTAACTTTTTGTCTTTTTTCTCTTCCCTGTGCAGTCCATTTATTTTTGTCTGCTGACATGCTCTTTGTCCTACTTTGTTGTATTTTCTGCAGATTTTGCCTTTAATCCTGCATTGGTCTGGTATACATGAGCCTCTGACACAATGGTATCACAGTTTGTTCGGCCAGGCTGGTTTCAGTTTAGATGTTGTGAATTTGTTCATGTTCAGTTTCTTCCCTGGATGCAGCTGAATTGTGACCCTGACTGCTGTTTCCATTGATGCAGAAATTTCAATTTATATGCGAGTTGTGTTTCAGTTAGGAGGTATTTTCAAATGCTTTCTTGTAAGATTCCACAAACTGAACAATCTCCCAGTACATTATTAAGCCCCTCACTGAACTGACAATTTCCTCAGTTTAGCCATGTAAGCTGAAATGGACTCCCTTTCCTTTTGATTCCACTTATGAAACCTAGTGTTCTGCAATCAATAATTGTTTCGGTTCTAAATGTTCCTGCATTATGTTCATGATATCAGCAAAGCTCATTTCAGCTAGTTTGCTTGGTGCAGTCGAACTTCTAAGCAAACTATATGATTTTCCACCTATTACACTTAGTGACGGGGTGGAGATACGTCTTTACCAATGGAGGTATGAGATGCTCCTTCCCTCTGCTAGCCTGCAGATCACCCTTGGTCAAGGTGTAGCACCTGCTTAGCCCCCCGATCAGGGTATGTGGAGCCATGGGAGCAGGTGGTGGATAGTTATATAAGCAGTTGGTGCATATTATAAGTCCTGGTTATGTGATCATTGACACCAGGCAGACAATCTCTGAAGATATTGATAATGGCTGTGGTCACCTGTCTTGTAAAGACACCGCCCAGAAGAAGGCAATTGCAAACCACTTCTACAGAAAAAATAGCCAAGAGCAATCATAGTCATGGTAGAGAAAAGAATAAAAACAAAAGATGGAAAGGCAGATTAAAAACAGATGGAAGACCATGATCACCCTTGACAATGCACATTATGATGATGATGATACTCAGTAACACTGGCACTTTTCATTAGCTACTTCATTTGCTTCAAAATACTGCTCTTTTAATTCAGTATGCATCATCCAGTTATCTGCTATGGAATCAAACACATCTATGTTTCTAATGTAGCTAGCCATTTCTGCTTATTTATTTATTATTTTTATTATCACCCAGTATGCACTGTTTATGAACCCATGGCCATACATGTTGCTTGTTAATTTCATTCGTTTTCTGCCTTTTTAAAAAAACTTGAATGTCTCTCTCCCTTTCTGAAGAAAAACTTCTTGTGCTTCAACAGGTAGGTAATCATCTCAGGTTTGTTTTAAAACTGTGTGTATCTATATATCTATACATTATTGTAATTCATAGTCTGTTTTATGTTTTGCACTGTCCTCCTGCCACAAAACAACAAATTTCATGACATATGACAGTGATAGTAAACCTAGTTTTGATTTAGTCATCGACATCGCACATCACAAATGGGAACTCCTTTTGTGTCTTCCCCTGTTGTTTGTCCTGTTAAATTTTTAAATTGTATAAAGGTCCATGTCCAAAATGAACCTACTTGTTCCGTTTGTGTTACTGTTGTGTACATACATCTACTGATGCAAGTATTTTGAACTCAGTTTTCTTTTTTGCCTGAAGTATCATTGGAACAAACTCAGCAAGCTGAAGACACGAATGACGTTTTAAAGTGGAATTGACTCTGGGGCAATATGGTTAAATTTCACAGCAGTGTGCATTGTGTCGTAGAGAATGTTCACTTCTGCTCTCTATAATGTGGAGTAATTTTCAGTGGCTATTGTGCTTGCTACTTAAAAAGTTGTGGTTTCAAACCAACTACCATAAAAACCACCAACCACACCATGCTCCCTTCCCACTGCTGCAGTCAAAGAGGACGTACATGACCCTTGGGTCCCATCCCACCAGGTTTGGAGACAGTTACTACCCTTCAACCATCAGGTTTCTGAACCATTGTGGATCATTTCACTCACCACAACTCCGAACTGATTCCACAACCTATAGACTCACTTTCACGGACTCGACAACTCTTGTTCTCAGTATTATCTAACTGTCTAACTATTTTTATTATGATAATTTGTTTTAAATTTGCACGGTTTGTCTTCTTTTCACATTGTTAGTCTTTGTGTGTGTAGTTTTTCATTGATTCTATTGTATTTCTTTGTTTTACTACAAATGCCTGCAAGAAAATGAATCTCAGGGTAGTATATGGTAAAGTATATTGTACGTACTTTGATAATACATTTACTTTGAACTTTGATCTATCAGTAGCAAGTTAAGGGGGCAAAACATTGATGCAGTTGATAAAGTTGCTGCATCCTTGTTTGATCATGAGCTCTGGTGTCTCCACATTCCCCCTATAACCCTGCATAAGGGAGGTACATCTGTGAAGCAGTTAGTGTAATGCTTGACAGTGCCAGTAATCAGCGATTGGTGTTCCAATCCCGCGCACTCTGTAAAGAGATTGTACCTTCTCCCTGTGACTATGTGGGTTTCCTCCAGGTGCTCTGGTTTCCTCCCACATTTCAAAGACCTTTGGGTTAGGGTTAATGCGTTGTAGGCATACTATGCTGCTGCCACTCGTGGGCCGCCCCAACACAATCCTCGGACTGTGTTGGCCGTTGACGCAAACGACGCATTTCACAGTATGTCTCGATGTAGATGTGACAAATGAAGATAATCTTTAAGATAAATATTTTTAATTGTGCAAGATTCTTCCTGGTTTCCTTGCACGTCCCAATGATCCCCCTAATAAGTGGGTGGAATGCAGTAGAGGCAGAGGAAGTGGGTGTGCTTGTTAGAGAGAGAAGTGGTGAGGGAAAGGTTTCTCTTGTGTAGAAGGCAATCCGCTTCTTTGTCCCTCCTCCTCCGACCGTTGCTCCAGCCTCCCTCCAATCCACTTCTCTCTCCCCCCACCCCTCCTCTGGCCGTTGCTCCAGCCTCCCTCCCTCCTTCTCCCTCACCCCAAACCCTATTAGGTTTGGGGTGCAGTTTAACCAACTGTCAAAGCCCTGGCCCTTCATGAAGGTTTCCTCCTAGTATTTCCTGGAAGTTAGAAACATAGGAAACCTACAGCACAATACAGGCCCTTTGGCCCACAAAGCTGCACTGAACATGTCCTTACCTTAGAAATTACCTAGGGTTACCTATAGCCCTCTATTTTTCTAAGCTCTGTGTACCTATCCAGGACTCTCTTAAAAGACCCTACCGTATCTGCCTCCACCACCGTCGCCAGCAGCCCATTCCATGCACTCACCATTCTCTGCGTAAAAAACTTACCCCTGACATCTCCTCTGTACCTACTTCCGAGCACCTTAAAACTGTACCCTCTCGTGCTAGCCATTTCAGCCCTGGGAAAAAACCTCTGACTATCCACACGATCAATGCCTCTCATCATCTTATACTCCTCTATCAGGTCACCTTTCATCCTCCGTCGCTCCAAGGAGAAAAGGCCAAGTTCACTCAACCTATTCTCATAAGGCATGCTCCCAATCCAGGCAACATTCTTGTAAATCTCCTCTGCACCCTTTCTATGGCTTCCACATCCTTCCTGTAGTGAGGCCAGCAGATCTGAGCACAGTACTCCAAGTGTGGTCTGACCAGGGTCCTATATAGCTGCAACATTACCTCTCAGCTCCTAAACTCAATCCCACGATTGATGAAGGCCAATGCACCATATGCCTTCTTAACCACAGAGTCAACCTGTACAGCAGCTTTGAGTGTCCTATGGACTCAGACCCCAAGATCCCCCTGATCCTCCACACTGCCAAGAGTCTTACCATTAATACTATATTCTACCATCATATTTGACCTACCAAAATGAACCACCTCACACTTATCTGGGTTGAACTCCATCTGCCACTTCTCAGCCCAGTTTTGCATCCTATCAATGTCCCACTGTAACCTCTGACAGCCCTCCACACTATCCACAACACCCCGAACCTTTGTGTTATCAGCAAATTTACTAACCTATCCCTCCACTTCCTCATCCAGGTCATTTATAAAAATCGCAAAGAGTAGGGGTCCCAAAACAGATCCCGGATGTACACCACTGGTCACCGGCCTCCATGCAGAATATGACCCATCTACAACCACTCTTTGCCTTCTGTAGGCAAGCCAGCTCTGGATCCACAAAGCAATGTTTCCTTGGATCCCATGCTGCCTTACTTTCTCAATAAGCCTTGCATGGGGTACCTTATCAAATGCCCTGTGAAAATCCATATACACAACATCTACTGCTCTACCTTCATCAATGAGTTTAGTCATGTCCTCAAAAATTTCAATCAGGCTTGTAAGGCACGACCTACCTTTGACAAAGCCATGATGACTGTTCCTAATCATAATATGCCTCCCCAACTGTTCATAAATCCTGCCTCTCAGGATCTTCTCCATCAACTTACCAACCACTGAAGTATGATTCACTGATCTGTAATTTCCTGGGCTATATCTACTCCCTTCCTTGAATAAGGAATAACACCTGCAACCCTCCAATCCTCTGGAACCTCTCCCATCCCCATTGATGATGCAAAGATCATCGCCAGAGGCTCAGCAATCTCCTCCCTGGCCTCCCACGGTAGACTGGGGTACATCTTGTCTGGTCCTGGTGACTTATCCAACTTGATGCTTTCCAAAAGCTCCAGCACATCCTCTTCCATAATATTTACATGCTCAAGCTTTTCAGTCCGCTGTAGGTCATCCCTACAATCACCAAGATCCTTTTCTGTAGTGAATACTGAAGCAAAGTATTCATTAAGGACCTCTGCTATCTCCTCCTGTTCCATACACACTTTTTCACTGTCACATTTGATTGTTCCTATTCTCTCACGTCTTCTCCTCTTGCTCTTCACATACTTGTAGAATGCCTTGGGGTTTTCCTTAATCCCGTCCGTCAAGGCCTTCTCATGGCCCCTTCTGGCTCTCCTAATTTCATTCTTAAGCTCCTTCCTGTTTGCCTTCTAATCTTCTAGATCTCTATCATTACCTAGTTTTTTGAACCTTTCATAAGCTCTTCTTTTCTTCTTGACTAGATTTACAACTTTTGTACACCATGGTTCCTGTGCCCTACCATCCTTTCCATGTCTCATTGGAATGTACCTATGCAGAACTCCACGCAAATATCCCCTGAACATTTGCCACATTTCTTCCATACATTTCCCTGAGAACATCTGTTCCCAATTTATGCTTCTAAGTTCCCTTCTTGATAGCCTCATATCTCCCCTTACTCCAATTAGATGCTTTCCTAACTTGTCTGTTCCTATCCCTCTCCAATGCTATGGTAAAGGAGATAGAATTGTGATCACTAGCTGCAAAATGCTCTCTGACTGAGAGACCTGACACCTGACTAGGTTCATTTCCCAATACCAGATCAAGTACAGCCTCTCCTCTTTCTGGTGCTGCTGCAACTTATTTTCTGCTACTTATCTATTTAATACTGTTTTTCTATTACTGTCTTGTTTTTATCTACCGCTTTATTTAATTGCCTGAGAGGAGGCCAAACAGAGGTTCATTGTACCTATGTATAACAACAATAAAGATCATTCAGTTCAATTCAATATACATATTGTGTCAAGAAACCTTCCTAACAAACTCCACCCCATCTAAACCCCTTGCTCTAGGGACATGCCAATCGATATTTGGGAAATTAAAATCTCCCACCATGACAACCCTGTTATTATTACATTTTTTCAGAATCTCTCTCCCTATCTGCTCCTCGATGTCCCTGTTACTATTGGGTGATCTATGAAAAAAGCACCCAGTGGAGTTATTGACCTCTTCCTCTTCCTAACCTCCAACCACAGAGACTCCATAGACAATCCCTCCATGACTTCCTCCTTTTCTGCAGCCGTGACACTATCTCTGGTCAACAGTGCCACGCCCCCACCTCTTTTACCTCCCTCCCTGTCCTTTCTGAAACATCTAAAGCCCGGCACTTGAACCATCCAAGTCTCTGTAATGGCCACCACATCATATCTTCAGGTACTGATCCACGCTCTAAGCTCGTCCGCTTTGTTCACAACACTCCTTGCGTTAAAATAGACACATCTCAAACCATTGGACTGAGTGCGTCCCTTCTCTATCACCTGCCTATCCTCCCTCTCACACTGTCTCCAAGCTTTCTCTGTTTGTGAGCCAACCACCTCTTCCCCAGTCTCTTCAGTTCGGTTCCCAACCCCTCCAGCTGTGTCCGTGCTATCTAGGCCTTTAGATATTCAATAGGTTTCCCCTACTTATTCTTTTAAACCCCAAGTGAATACAGACACAGAGCCATCAGATGCTTCTCATACATTAACTCTTTCATTGCTGGAATCATTCTCGTGAGCACCCCCCCCCCCCCGCCCTGCCCCTGGACCCTCTCCCGTGCCATCACACCTTCTCTTAGATTACAGGCCCAAAACTGCTCACGATATTCCAAGTGCAGTCTGACCAATGCCTTATAAAGCCTGGTTGAGTTCAGATTTTCAGTAGGTTATTGGCGTGGTTTTTGATGGGGTTGAATGGCTGTTGACCCACTAACCATTCAAAGGGTCACTAACTGTGTGGTGAGCGTTTTTGTGTGGGAAGTGCTAACGGGTGAAGCTATTGCGAGGACTCAAAGTGCATCAGCGAAGGTGAGGCAGTGAAGCATTCCTGTGTCACTGGCACCGTTATTTTGCTATATTTTTTAATGATGCTTCCCGTTGTCTGGGGCACTCTTGGTCAATTAGAATTCAGTTTCATGTTTGTGGTTTAGCGGAGTGTTTACTATAACAGCTTCAGGGCAAATCCTCACAAACTGGGACCATGTTCACTGGGTGGATCGAATATAGTACAGTACAATCACACTGTAGTGTTTTTACCCTGACATTATAGTTCCTTAATCTTACCAGAATACAAGTCAACTATGTTACAGCAGTCATAAACAAAGGATTAGTAGGGTTAGTGGTAACTGTCGTCCTTCCTACATTACTGTATGGAGCTGAATCATGGACCACCTACAGCAGGCACTTGAAAGCCCTGGAACAATACCACCAAAGATTATTATGGAAGATCTTGGGCAGACAGACACACTAACACCAACACACTGGAGGAGGCCAACATGACCAGCATCTCCACCACGATAAAGTGACATCAACTCCGATGGAGATAGGTCATGTCAACTGGGTGCCCAACCCGGGTCTCCCCAAACAGATCCTTTTCTCCCAGTTGAAGAAAGGTCAACGAGTGCCTGGTGGACAAAGCAAACACTTCAAAGATAACATCAAAATCAGCCTGAAGAAATTGAACATTACATCTACAAACTGGGAAGACATTGCACAAGATACACCTGGAGGTACCCTGTTCGAGAGGGAGCTGCGTTACAGGGGAACGACCTCCACTATGTCACAGAGAACAAGCGGCAGCTGTGAAAGGAGAGACTGAACAACCAAAAGACCCAACAACTAACCACAGTCACTACCTACGCTTGCCCCACACTGCACCAGAGTATGTGGATCCCAGATTGGCCCCTGCAGTCACCTGAGGACCCACTAATAGACATCTTATTTGACGAGAGTGATCGCACTGCTATTACTGATGAAGGGTCTCAGGCTGAAACATCAGCTCTTTCTTCCTCTCCATAGATGCTGCCTGACCTGCTGAGTTCCTCCAGCCTTTTGGTGTGTTATAATGTTACCACAATGCTTATGCTCCGTGTCAGAAACTGGCCACCCAGAAATCATTTGCCAATTTTAGCAGATATACAGCACTGCGCAGAAGTCTTAGGGTTTAGGCAACCTAGCTATATATATGTGTGTGCCTAATACTTTTGCATAGTACTGTAGTAATTTTATGTGTTACACTGTACTGCTGCCACAAAAAAACCAAATTTAATGTCATATGTGAATGATAATAACCCTGATTTTGATGTGGGTTTCTTTTGTGGACTGAGAGTGAGAAGGGGGCAGGGAGAGGGAAATCTTGGTGGGGAAAAGGGGAAGGGAGAGGGGAGGGAGTGGGAAGCACCAGAGATATCCTGTAATGATTAGTAAACCAATTATTTGGAATCAAATGACCTTGCCTGGAATCTCAGGGCTGGGTGTGTCTGCACTTGCACCATTCCCCACCCCTGCCCCTGGCCCTCCTTCTCTGACACTGTGCCACACCTTCCCATGGTGCTCCAGCCTCACCATTCCCAACATCCTTTACTCCTGCTAGATTTACAAATCCGCTCTGTGCTCCACATTAACAAATACAGTACTGTGCAAAAGTCTTTGACACCCTAGCTATATACAGTGGCATGCAGAAGTTTGGGCACCCTGGTCAAAATTTCTGTTACTGTGAATAGCTAAACGAGTAAAAGATGAACTGATTTCCAAAAAGCATAAAGTTAAAGATGACATTTCTTTAATATTTTAAGCAAGAAAACTTTTTTATTTCCATCTTTTACACTTCCAAAATAACAAAAAAGGAAAAGGGTCTGAAGCAAAAGTTTGGGCACCCTGCATGGTCAGTACTTAGTAACAGAGTCAATTCCAGAATTTGCAGGTATTTAATTGAATTCATTCTTCCCTCTACCAGTCAGTGTTCCCCATGCCACTGGCTACAACACAAGCCCAAAGCATGATCGATCCACCCCCGTGCTTAACAGTTGGAGAGGGGTTCTTTTCATGAAATTCTGCACCCTTTTTTCTCCAAACATAACTTTGCTCATTGCGGCCAAAAAGTTCTATTCAAAAGGTTCAAAGGAACATCTAAACAAGCCTGATGCATTTTGGAAACAAGTCCTGTGGACTGATGTTAAAATAGAACTGTGGAGGGAAGTGGATAGTCAACATTTCAGGCCGAGACTCTTCATCTGGACAGACCTGATGAAAAGTCTCTCGGTTTGTAATGTCAACTGTTTATTCCCTTCCATAGATGTTGCCTGACCTGCTGAGTTTCTCCAGTACTTTGTGTGTCTTGCTGTGGATTTCCAGCATCTGCAGAATCTCTTGTGTTCCTGTGCTGGACTGCTCTGTGTTGAATTAATACAAAATGACAAAATCTCGATGAACTGAACCAACAATGAAAAAATTTACGGTCTCAAAATGAAGCACAATATTGAAAATACAGTAGCATAGTGGTTAATGTAATCCCCTTACCCTGCCTGCGATCATTGATCGGGGTTCAATTCTTATCACTGTCAATAAATAGTCTGCATGTTTTCTCTGTGGCCACATGGATTTGCTCCAGGTGCTCTGGTTTTCTCCCACATTCCAAAGACGTACGGGTTTGGATTAGTAAATTGTGGGCATGCTACGTTGGTGCCAGTAGCAAAGTGACACTTGTGGGCTGCCCCCAGCACATCCTCAGACTGTTGCTCGTTGACACAAACAATGTATTTCACTGTTTTGATGTACATGTCACAAATAGATTAGATTAGATTAGATTATGAGGACACACAGTCCTCTTTTATTGTCATTTAGTAATGCATGCATTAAGAAATGATACAACATTCCTTCGGTGTGATATCACAGAAACACAAGACAGACCAAGACTGAAAAACTGACAAAAACCACATAACTATAACATATAGTTACAACAGTGCAAAGCAATACCGTAATTTAATAAAGAACAGACCATGGCACGGTAAAAAATAGATCTCATCTTTAAAAAAGAAACAAGACTTGGTAACGGAACAAACTGAAACTTAGATACATTAAAAGATAGAAAAATAATTACATACTGTGGTAAAGCAGGAAGAAATGTAGTTCCTGTGTCCTTAGCTTTCTGTGTGGAGTCTACATTACTCTCAGTTCCTCTCATGTAATCTACCCCCTAGGAGAGTTTGGGGCCTCGAATGGAGGTGAGGGAGGGGGTGGATGGCAGGTGTAGAACTTTGGCTGCTTGCAGGGATAAGTGCCGGGACTGGGGTTGGTGGGGTGGGATGAGTCACGGAAGGAGCGATCCCTGCAGAAAGCGGAGAGAGGGGAGAGCTAAAGATGCGTTTGGTGGTAGGATCCCTTCGGAGATGGTGGAAGTTGTAGAGAATGACGTGTTGGATGCAGAGGCTCATGGGGTGGTAGGTGAGGAGATGAAGAACTCATCTCTGTTAAGGTGGCGGGAAGATGAAGTGAGTGTGGATGTTCGGGAATTGGAGAAGATGCGGGTGAGGGCAGCATCAATGGAGGAGGAAAGGAAACCCCATTCTTTGAAGGAGGACATCTCTGATCTCCTGGAAAGGAAAGCCTTATCCTGGGATCAGATGAAGTGGAGACAAAGGAACTGAGAAAAGGGAATAGCATTTTTACGGGAGACAGGGTGGGGAGAGGTATAGTCAAGATAGCCGTGGGAATCGGTAGGTTTATGAAAGGTGTCAATCAACAGTTTGTCTCCAGGAAACAGAGAGATTAAGAAAGGGGATGGAGGTGTCAGAACTGGACCAAATGAATTTCGGATGAGGATGGAAGCTGGAGGTAAGGTTGATGAGCTCAGCACGCCCCAAACAGTCCTTCCAGCTGAGGTGACACTTCACCCGCAAATCTACTGGGGTTACCTATTGTGTCCGGTGCTCCCAATGTGGCCTCCTCTACGTTGGTGACACCTGTCGTAAACTGAGGGGCCACTTCGTTGGGTACCTCCGCTCCATCTGCCAAAAGTGGAACTTCCCAGTGGCCAAACATTTTGATTCCAATTCCCGTTCCCGTTCTGACATGTCAGTCCATGGCCTCCTTCTGTGCCAAGATGAAGCCACACTCAGATTGGAGGAACAAAACCATATATTTCGTCTGGGCAGCCTCCAACCTGATGGCATGAATATCAATTTCTCATATTGGTAAAAAAAAATTCCCTCTCCCACTCTTCTTCTATTCCCCACTCTAGCTTCTTACCTCTTCTCACTCGCCTATCACCTCCCCCGGTGCCTCTCCTCCTTCCATTTCTCCTATGGTCCACTCTCCTCTCCTATCAGATTCCTTCTTCTCCAGCCCTTTACCTTCCCCACCCAGCTGACTTCACCTATCACCTTCCAAATAGCCTCCTTCCCCTCCCCCACCTTTTTTATTCTGGCATCTCACCCCTTCCTTTCCAGTCCTGCAGAAGGGTCTTGGCCTGAAATATCAACTGGTTCTTCATTTCCACAGATGCTGCCTGACCTGCTGAGTTCCTCCAGTGTTTTGTGTGTATTGCTCTGGATTTCTAGCATCTGCAGAATTTCTCCAATTTATACCGTACCCTTTCTTATTCATAGAACATAGAAATCTACGGCACATTACAGGCCCTTTGGCCCACAATGTTGTGTCAACCATGTAACCTACTCTAGAAACTGCCAAGAATTTCCCTAGCACACAGCCCTCTATTTTCCTAAGCTCCATGTACCCATCTAAGAGACTCTTAAAAGACCCTATTGTATCCACTTCCACCACCACCACTGGCAGTGTATTCCACGCACCCACCACTCCCCGTGTGAAAAACTTACCCCTGACGTCCCCTCGGTACCAATTTCCAAGCACCTTAAAACTATGCCCCTCATGTTAGCCATTTCAGCCCTGGGAAAAAGCCTCTGGTTATCCACACGATCAATGCCTCTCATCATCTTATGCTGATATGCTGACAGAACGACTTGAAACGATTCTATGAAGTCATTAACACTCTCTATGGACCTCAGTCTCTTGGAAGTTCCCCCTTCCTGAGTATAGATAGTACAACTCTCATTACAGAGAAGGCTCAGATCCTGCAGAGATGGGCTGAACACTTAGAAGTCGTCCTCAACCGACCGTCATCGATTAATGATGAGGCGATAGACAGGATTCCCCAGGTCGACATCAACAGCGCCATGGATGACCCACCGGTAGTATCCGAAGTCATGGAAGCTGTCAGCCAGCTATCCAGTGGCAAAGCCCCAGGGGCAGATGACATACCTGCAGAGACCTACAAAGCCAGTGGTCCTGTACTTATAGAGAAGCTCACCGAGTTCTTCCAGTCTTTTTGGAAGCAAGGATCCATTCCTCAGGAACTTAAAGATGCATCCATCGTACACCTCTACAAGAGGAAGGGCAATCGACAAGTATGCGACAACCACCCAGGAATCTCGCTGCTCTCCATCAGAGGAAAAACCCTTGCAAGAGTCCTGCTAAATTGTCTGGTCATTCATCCGGAGCTGGGCCTGCTGCCAGAGTCACAGTGTGGCTTTCACAAAGGTCATGGGACTATTGACATGACTTTTGCCACGCGCCAACTTCAGGAGAAGTGTCAGGAGCAGAATCGCGAACTCTACACAACTTTTGTTGACCTCACGAAAGCCTTCGACACTGTCTGCCGACAAGGCCTGTGGAGAATCATGTCAAAGTTCAGCTGCCCTGCCAAATTCATTCAGACGGTACGCATGATGGCCAGAGTGCCAGACGGCGGAGAATCCTCTGAGGCGTTTCCAGTCCCCAATGGCGTCAAACAGGGCTGTGTGCTCGCACCCACACTGTTCAGCATGATGTTTACTGCCATGCTGAATGATGTCTTCCAGGACAGTGATGCAGGAATCAGCCTCAAGTACAGAGTGGATGGGAAGCTCTTCAACCTGAGGAGACTTCAAGCTATTACCAAAGTGAAGGAGACTGTTCTGAGAGACTTCCTCTTTGCCGACGACTGCGCCCTGTATGCTGGCTCGGAGCCAGGGATGCAAGTCAATATGGACAAATTCTCCACGGCTTGTGACAACTTTGGACTCACCATCAACATCAAAAAGACCGAAGTCATGCACCAGCCTGCCCCTTATGCACCATACACAGAACCCAAATTCACAATCAAAGGACAGAAACTACAGGCAGTAGACCAGTTTACTGACCTTGGCAGCACACTCTCCCGAGCAGCGACTATTGATACAGAAGTTAACTGCAGAATAGTGAAGGCAAGTTCTGCTTTCGGTAGACTGCTCTCCACTGTATGGGAATGTTGAGGAATCAGTCTAGCAACAAGACTTAAGGTCTACAGAGCCACGGTACTCACTACCCTCCTGTATGCCTGTGAAACGGGGACTGTGTATTGAAGGCATGCAAGACACCTCAACCATTTCCACATGACTTGTCTTCGCAGAATATTAGGCATCAGATGGCAAGATGAAGTACCAGACACTGAAGTTCTCTCTAGAGTAAGTCTACCATCAGTCCACACACTGCTGATGAGAGCACAGACCTGGTGCGGAGGTCATGTCATCCGCATGCCGTACGAGCGCATACCCAAGCAGCTCCTTTTTGGGGAACTCTCCGCTGGAAGACGCTCGCGTGGAGAAACGTTACAAAGACACACTAAAGGCCTCCCTGAAGTCACTTGACATAGACACGACCTCCTGGGAAACACTGGCACAAAACCGCCCTACCTGGCCTGGCCTTATCCACGAGGGCTGTTAAGCTTACGCAGCAAGGCGCATTTCTGAAGCACAACATAAGCGCGAGCTGCGCAAGTCCAGAGCCACCAGCGCAACGACTGCAGTGCCTACACATGTCTGCCCAACATGTGCCAGAACATTCCGTGCCCAAATTGGCCTGACCAGTCATCTTCAGACACACTGCATCCAGTCTCAAAGTGACTAATGGTGTCGAGGTCTTCATCGACGACGATGGACGAACGAACGAACAGCTCTATCAGGTCACCTCTCATCCTCCGTCGCTCCAAGGAGAAAAGGCCAAATTCATTCAACCTATTCTCAAAAGGTACGTCCTCCAACCCAGGCAACATCCTTGTAAATCTCCTCTGGACTCTCTCTCTATAGTATCCACATCCTTCCTGTCGTGATGTGACCAGAACTGAACTCTAATGGAATGGTCTCTCCCCGTTTACCCCGTCCAAACCAGTTATGATCTTATTCAGCATTGTCAGATCTGTTAGAGTCTTTTGTTTCTAGAACAACACGGGCTTCTGCATTGTGGAACGGATATCTGTTCTCCTGGAACCACTGCAGTCAGTGTTTCCGGCCCTCTCAATCACCCCTTCACATCCTCCTGAAAGTGAGGGAATTGAAACAGGGATGCAAAGTTCTTAGTAAATTTATAGAGTCATGGAGTCATATAGCACAGAAACAGGCCCTTTGGCCCATCTAGTCCATGTTGAACCATTTAAGCTGCCTACTCACATCGACCAGCACTGGGACCATAGCCCTCCATACCCCTACCATCCATATCCCTATCTAAACTTCTCTTAAATGTTGAAATTGAGCTTGCATACACGACTTGTGCTGGCAGCTTATTCCACACTCTCAGGACCCTCAGAGTAACTTTTCATCTTTCACCCTTATCCTATGACTTCTGGTTGTAGTCCCATCCAACCTCAGTGGAGAAAGGCAGCTTGTATTTACCCTATCTATACCTCTATCAAACTTCCACTCAATCTTCTTTGTTCCAAGGAATAAAGTCTCACCTATTCAATCTTGCCCTATAATCAGGTCCTCCAGACTCAGCAACATCCTTGTAAATTTTCTCTGCATTCTTTCAACCTTATCTACATCTTTCCTGTAGGTAGGTGACCAGGACTGCATACAATACTCCAAATTAGGCCTCACCAACGTCTTATACAACTTTAGCATAACGTCCTATCTTCTGTACTCAGTACTTTGATTTGTGAAGTCCAATGTGCCAAAAGCTTTCTTTACGACACTATCTACCTGTGACGCCACTTTCAATGAATCATGGACCTATATTCCCAGGTATACAGGTCCATAATATTATCAAAGTATGTATATGTCACCATATACTGTCCCGAGATTCATTTTCTTGCAGGCATTCACAGTAGAACAAAGAAATACAATGGAACCAATGACAAAGAAACTACGCACAAATAAAGACCAACAAGTCTCTGTCAAAGACTGACAACTATACATGCTCTAGTTATGACCAATATTAATGTACTTCCCTCTTCTAGACTCAGTGTCCTCATTCATAAATCTCAGCAATCCGATTTTCTTTTAATCTCAAAACTAAACTTTATACATAAACAAGTTTGCATCAAAGCCATAAAAACAATGCAAGGCTTCCCTTGCATATGTGGTGTTGTTCATTCTGTATATTTCCAGTGTACATCTGTCCTCTGAGCATGTTGTCATTGGCATTCAAGTGGCCTCTAGATCACATCCACTTCAGACTGCAGTCTTCTCCCTCACAGTCTTTGTGTTGGCTGCTCCAAGCATCCTGAAACATTCATTCCCACAGTGTGGAATGTGCCTGGTGGCAGCAGGCCCTTATGGACATCTCTTGCACCGGAAGACCCAAGGGGGAAGGGGTTTGGGGGTTGATGATTGGGATGCCCTTATTTTTTGTGCGGGGGGGTGGGTTTGGTGTTTCCCTCTGAATGACTTTCGTGTCCTTTCTTTGTTTCATGGCTATCTGGAGAAGACAAATTTCAAAGTTGCATATGGACATATGCTTTGATAATAAGTGAACCTTTGAAGTTTCTGACAGGCCAGATTGCGTCTTTCACCGAGTTGCACCAAAGTTCAAAATCAATGTAGTATTAAAGTACATATATGTCACCATAAACTAAGCTGAGATCCATTTTCTTGCCGGCATTCACAATAAAACAAAGAAATACAATAGAATCTACGAAAAATCATGCCTAAACAAAGACTGACAGACAACTAATGTGCAAAAGAAGACACGGTGCAAATAAAAAAAATATTGAGAACATAAGTTGTAGAGTCCTTGAAAGTCGGTCCTTAGGTTGTGGAATCTGTTCAGAGTTGAGGAACATGGAGATGTCCACACTGGCCCAGGAGCCTGAACCTGGTGGTTTGAGACCTCAGTCTCCTGTACCACCTGCCTGATGGCAGCAGTGAGGAGAGAGCATGACCTGGTTGGTGGAGGTCCTTGACGATGGATGCTGATTTCCTGTGCTCCTTGTAGACGTGCTCAGTGATGGGGAGGGCTTTGCCTGTGATGGACTGGGCTGTATCCACCATCTTCTGTAGACTTAGCCAAGGATGACCAGGTTCTTACCCATCTTCAAGAGGGATCGTTGAACCCGGGTTTCCAATGTGTGCTGCACCTTGCCCAATTGCTCTTTAGATAATTTGTCTTTTCTTTCCTGCAAAAGATATCAGAAACTAGAACTATTGGAATCAACTACAAAGGCGTGCCGTGAAGTCTGCGTCTCTGCTTGAAATGTTGACTATTTATTCCTCTCCATAGATGTTTCCTGACCTGCTGAGTTCCTCCAGCATTATGTGTGTGTTGCTCTGGACAGCAGAATCTTCTGTGATTGGAACAAATTTGTTGTCCATTCCCACTTCCATCAGTTCCGTGCGTCCATTGCCCTTGTTCAGATAACCATATTTGCAAGAATTTGCATGAGTTTCACTGGTGTTCACGCATCACGCATCACCCTCTCTTAGCCTGTTCTGTGGTCAGCCCAGAGTACCGTGCAAACCAGCTCCATGGACTGTTTGCACCAACCCCGCTACCCGGGCAACGCAGCCAATATATTCAAGGGCCCCTCCCACCCTGGGCGTCTCCCTTCTCCCATCGGGCAGAAGATAGAAATACCTTAAAGCATATAGCATCAGACCCAGGGACAATTTCTATCCCGTTGATATAAAACTCTTTCATCTTGATCTCTCAATCTACCTCGTCGTTGTCTTTGCACTTTGTCTGTCTACCTGGAGTGCACTTCTCCGGTAACTGTAACACCGTGACGGAGAGCGCTTGGTGAGGGCTCTCCTAATACACGCACACACACAAATATTGCCTTGTCATTCCGCTGAGTGTAGCATTTCATTGTCTTCCCCGGAGTATTTCCAAAATGTGTCTTAAACTGAGCTGATGCGCTTTACCAAGCTCGCCAGAACATACCATTTCTTTAGCAATGGAGTTGTGCAGATGTGTATAATGTTGTTTGTGTACAGTATTTAAGGTAGATACTTCCTGCTTATTTTGTAATATGATTGTAGCTATATTGTGGGGTGCTTCATATTCTGATTCATGTGTAGCTTAAAGTCAATTTTGCGCGGAATTAAAGATGGTATGTTAATATTCTGGTGCCTAAGGAACAGGACTCGTCGCTCTCAGAGGGATAGGAGCGGCCACGAGTTTACACTGGCCAAGTATAACTACGAAAGTATTATTGTGTTTTCTGGTAGATGTCTTTTTGTAAATATCGGCAGTGTTCTTTTCACTATTTTCGCTAATTTTTGTAAGTTTGATTTTTGACGCACCTAATAAACACCCTCGTACTAAAGTGCTCAGCGACGCCAGCCAAGTTTCTCTTCAGTCATAACCCATGCATCTAACAAGCACGATCGGGGAAGATACATTAGGGGCATTTAAGTGATTGTTGGGCACATGGATGTTGGAAAAATGGAGGGCTATGTAGGAGGGAAGTTAGATTGATCTTAGGGTTAAAAGCTCAGCACACCATTGTGGGCTGAAGGACCGGTGCTGTGCTGTACTGTTCTATGCTCTGTGTTTATATTCTGCAACAACGCACACAAAATGCTGGAGGAACTCAGCAGGTCGTGCAGCATCTAAGATTAAAATTAAGATGAGCTTTATCTGGTAAATCAGGGCTTCTGGTAAAATGGTGGCACTTCAGACCCAGTGGCCTGTCAGGGACCAACCAAGGCGTTTTCGTCTTTTTAAAATGTCTTTTTTTAATGATAGCAAGAGAATGCTGGATATTAAGAACTTAAAGTACAGCAGATCTACCCCATCAGCAAGCTGCCCATTGGCGGAGGACCTAGAGGAGCCGGACTTGGTGTAGACCGTTTGACTGCCTGTCACAGGAAGGCATCGGAGTCGGTATGCGAAGGTGCCGTGCGGTCTAACAACGAGTGATTGTCTTGGGTGTTTCTCTGGCAATCGCAAGACCCTGTTGGGTGTTGAAAATATGAAATGCTTCAAGTCCATTTCTCTTGTTTATTGATGCGACAGACGGGGCAGGAACTGTGTTGCCTTGGTTGTAGAGGGGACTAGGCCTCAAACTGTGGGCTTGTCTGCGGAGGAGATGCCAGAGGCGGTGTAGTGTGTCATCCAAGCTGGCCTCCCATCAGTGCTTCCCTCCAGTGTTCAATCGGTGGAATGACAAGCTGTGTGTGTGTGTGTGTGTGTGTGTGTGTGTGTGTGGACTGCTGAGAATAGCTGCTTCCTGCTGATAGCACCATCAATTTACAGGGCATATCACTCAGGGACATGGGCTATGTAATTTTTTTGCATGACTGTAATTTTACTTGCTCTCTTATGTGTCCTATATGTCCTTTGTGCGGTGTATTTTTGCACCTTGGCCCCAGACAAACACGGTTTTGTTTGGCTGTATTCATGTATGGTTGAATGATAATTGAACTTGACTTGATGTGCCACATATGTACCGAGACAGTGAAATGCTCTGTTTGCATCAACGACCAGCACAGTTGGAGGGCGTGCTGGGGACTAGCCCGAAAGTGTCGCCATGCTTCCAACACCAACTTAGCATACCCACAACTTACTAACATAGACAATAAACAGAATCAAAATCAGATTCAGAATCACTGCCATATGTTGTGCAATTTGTTTTGTGGCAGCAGTACAGTGCAATACACACACACACATATATATCAAATATAAAATTAAGTGCAAAAAGAGCAAAATAAGTGAGGTAGTGTTCATAGTTTTGTTGTTTGTTCAGAAATCTGATGGTGGACGGGAAGAAGCTGTTCCTAAAACACTGAGTGTGTGTCTTCAGGCTCCCGTACCTCCTCCCTGAAGGTAGCAGTGAGAAGAGGGCATGTCCTGGGTGTTGGGGTCCTTCATGATGGATGCTGCCTTTTTGAAGCATCACCATTTGAAAATGTCCTCGATGCTGGCGAGGATAGTTCCCATGATGGAGCTGGCTGAGTTTACAACTTTCTACATCTTTCTCCGATCCTTTGCAGGGCCCCTCCCCCATACCAGTTAGAATGCTCTCCACGGTAAATATGTAGAAATTTGCGTGTACCTTTGGTGACATAGCAATTCTCCTGAAATTCTTAATGAAATATAGCAGATGACATGGCCTCTTTGTAATTGCATCCATATGCTGGGCCCAGGGTAGATCTTTACTCAGGAACTTGACACTGCTCACCATTTCTACTGCTGACACCTCGATGAGGACTGGTGTGTGTTTCCTCGACCCCCTCTTCCTGAAGTTCACAATTAGTTCCTTGGTCTTACTGACAGTGATGTTCCTTAAGGTTCTTATAGCTGGGGGTGGTAATGGGGACAAGTTCCCATTACCTATTAAATGCTCCCAATGGCGTATGTCTCAAATTGCCTCTGACAACCAAGTTCAGCTCCTGACCTTCATGTCAGGCTTAGCTACCAAACCTGGCAGAACCATTTCTACTGACAGGAGAGGGGCAAAAGCGGTTTACTGGCACCGGAAAACCAGTCGCTTCGGGCAGATGGGGCTCGTCAGCCATCTAGGAGAAGGAAAATCTGATCTCAAGCCTCCTTTGCTTTGCGGCTTTTTCCACTCTAGGGAAGGTATCAAGCGTAAACCATGAGGAAATGTCCAGACATGAACATGAGAATATATATATTCTTTTTCTCTCTCTCCTTTTTCTCCCTCTGTCCCTCTCACTGCACTCCTTGCCCATCCTCTGGGTATCTCCCCCCCTCCCCCCTTTCTTTCTCCCTGGACCTCCTGTCCCACGATCCTCTCATAACCCTTTTGCCTATCACCTGTCCAGCTCTTGGCTCCATCCCTCCCCCTCCTGTCTTCTCCCATCATTTTGGATCTCCCCCTCCCCCTCCCACTTTCAAATCTCTTACTAACTCTTCTTTCAGTTAGTCCTGATGAAGGGTCTCGGCCCAAAATGTCGACTGTACCTCTTCCTAGAGATGCTGCCTGGCCTGCTGCGTTCACCAGCAACTTTTATGTGTGTTGCTGGAAACGCCCAGAGCTGGAGTCCTTGAGGCCATCCTACATTGAGTTCAATGCTGACTGGCAACTCCTGCCATGCTGCTGGTGCCAAACTGTATCGGTCTCTGCCGTTCCTGGGGGAGCCTGCTGCATGGGCAACCCTTGCTCTCCATATCGTTCTGCTCTGGCTGGGGTGCAACATTCATCGTCGATCCTGACCAACAGAAGGTCTCACCTCACTGACTTTGAGTGCAAACGACTCAACCAGCTGATCTATCTCACTCCTGTACCCCTCCTCACTCAGTCACTACTAATGTACAACATGACAGTATAACAACTTGTCATGGCAACAGAGAGGGAGGTATATAATATCGGGAAGGAAAGTGAGTGCGAGCTCACCAAGGAACATGAAATGTCTCTGGGCAAAGCTGGGAATCATTAAATTCTGGCAAACTGCAGCATGGCTGTTCCTATTTAGATGGACACTAGAGGGCAGCACACTCCCATCTCTGACTCCCAGTAACATTTCACATGCTACATTGGTCTATTCACTGCCTGTGAGTTTCACAATATGTCTCAGGTCTTTGAGAAAATAATCTTTCATTTAACAATTCTGTGGATTTTTGGAAAAGTTTATAAGATAATAGATTATATAAAAGTTTATAAAAAGAGTAGATAAAGTGGACCGTCAGCACTTTTTCGCCAAGGTGGCCAATACCAAAAAATGTACTTTTAAGTCAAAGTTCAAAGTAAATTTATTATCAAAGTACATATATGTCACCATATACAACTCTGAGATTCATTTTGCTGCAGCATTCAGAGTAGAACAGAAATACAATAAAATTTATGAAAGCTCTGCATAAACACAAAATCAAGGTTCAAAGCTCTAAGTAAATTTATTATCAAAGTACATATTCATCACTATAAACGAATAAACGAGACCTTTTCAGAATGGCAGGCGGTGACTAGTGGGGTACTGCAAGGCTCAGTGCTGGGACCCCAGTTGTTTACAAAATATATTAATGACTTGGATGAGGGAATTAAATGCAGCATCTCCAAGTTTGCGGATGACATGAAGCTGGGCAGCAGTGTTAGCTGTGAGGAGGATGCTAACAGGATGCAGAGTGACTTGGATAGGTTGGGTGAGTGGGCAAATTCATGCAGATGCAATTTAATGTGGATAAATGTGAAGTTATCCACTTTGGTGGCAAAAATAGGAGAACAGATTATTATCTGAATGGTGGCCGATTAGGAAAAGGGGAGGTGCAACGAGACCTGGGTGTCATTATACACCAGTCATTGAAAGTGGGCATGCAGGTACAGCAGGCGGTGAAAAAGGCGAATGGTATGCTGGCATTTATAGCAAGAGGATTCGAGTACAGGAGCAGGGAGGTACTACTGCAGTTGTACAAGGCCTTGGTGAGACCACACCTGGAGTATTGTGTGCAGTTTTGGTCCCCTAATCTGAGGAAAGACATCCTTGCCATAGAGGGAGTACAAAGAAGGTTCACCAGATTGATCCCTGGGTTGGCAGGACTTTCATATGAAGAAAGACTGGATGAACTGGGCTTGTACTCGTTGGAATTTAGAAGATTGAGGGGGGATCTGATTGAAACGTATAAGATCCTAAAGGGATTGGACAGGCTAGATGCAGGAAGATTGTTCCCGATGTTGGGGAAGTCCAGAACAAGGGGTCACAGTTTGAGGATAAAGGGGAAGCCTTTTAGGACCGAGATTAGGAAAAACTTCTTCACACAGGGAGTGGTGAATCTGTGGAATTCTCTGCCACAGGAAACAGTTGAGGCCAGTTCATTGGCTATATTTAAGAGGGAGTTAGATATGGCCCTTGTGGCTACGGGGATCAGGGGATATGGAGGGAAGGCTGGGGCGGGGTTCTGAGTTGGATGATCAGCCATGATCATAATAAATGGCGGTGCAGGCTCGAAGGGCCGAATGGCCTACTCCTGCACCTATTTTCTATGTTTCTATATACAACCCTGAGATGTATTTTCTTGCAGGTATACTCAATAAATCCGTAACAGAAAAATAACCATAATAGAATCAGTGAAAGACTGCTCCAACTTGGGCATTTGACCAGTGTGCAAAACACAACTGTGCAAATACAAAAAGAAAGAAGTAATAATAATAAAAAATAAATAAGTAACAAATATTGAGAACGTGAGATGAAGCATCCTTGAAAGTGAGTCCACTGGTTATGGAAACACTTCAATGATGGAGCAAGTGAAGTTGAGTGAGGTTATCCCTTCTTGTTCGAGAGCCTGATGGTTGAGGGGTAATGACTGTTCCTGAACCTGGTGGTGTGGGTCCTGAGGCTCCTGTACCTTCTCCCTAATGACAACAGTGAGAAGAGAGCATGGCCTGGGTGGTGGGGGCCATTGATGATCAATGCTGCTTTCCTGTAACAGTGTTTCATGTGCTCAATGGTTGGGAGGGCTTTACCAGTGATGGACTGGGTCGTATTCTCTACTTTTTGTAGGATTTTCTGTGCAAGGGCATTGGTGTTTCCATATAGGCTGTAATGCAGCCAGTCAGCATACTATACATCACATATCTATAAAAGTGTGTCAAAGTTTAAGATGTCATGTCGAATCTTCACAAACTTCTAAGGAAGTTCAGGACTTTTGAAGAAGGGCCTTGGTCCAAAACGTTAACTGTTTGTTCATTTCCGTGACCTGCTGAGTTCTCCCAGCATCTTGCATGTGTTGTTCTGGATTTCCAACATCTGCAGAGTCTCTTGTGTTTATAAACACAGACTGACAAATGACTGATGTGCAAAAGAGGAGAGATTGTTCAAATAAAAAATAAATACGACTGAGAACAAGAGTTGTAAGTGAGTCTGTAGGTTAATAGTGCCACTTTAAAACAAAGAAATAGCAAAACAAGGACCTGGGGATTAAGAACAGGAAGAAAACAAAACAAAAAGTTTTGGAGTGGATGGTGATTCAATCGTAATATTCAGAAGGGATCAGATAAATTGCACGATGGCATTGGTGAACCACAGCAATGTGTTGCAGGCAGCTTACAAAACTTTTAAATATACTCCTACTGAACTACTCTCACTGTCATCTGCAGTCTCTAGTTTCCATTTAGATAATGTACTTTTGAACCGTCTTTAACGATTTCAAGATCTTCTGAAGGGCTCAGCAGACTTATCTCTCAAGCATGCAGGTACGGCATCTTTAAGCAGATGAAGGTAAATCGCCATGGCCAGAAGAGAAGGAGGGGAGGACTCCAAGCCAGACTGAAATGCAGAACAATGAGACTCTCTCTACCCAGCGTCTTGTTAGCAAATGTAGTCACTGTATTGGAGGGAAATGAGGAATTGCAGCATTCTGTGTTTCACAGAGAAATGGCTCACTCTGGACATGCAGGATACATCGGTAGGCCCCAAACTCTTCTTGATACGCATGGAACAGACTGCTGATTCGGAGAAGGCCAAAGGTGGGGGTCTGTGTTTCATGATAAAAGCTTTGTGATGATGGGAAAGGGCGGTCTGGTTGCACTCTTGTTCCCCTGACCTGGAGCATCTAATGATAAAGTGCCAAGCATTCTACCTACCAACAGAGTTCTCCTCTGTGATCCTGACCACAGTTTACATACTGTCAAAGGCTGACGTTAAGCAGGCACTTGAGATACTGTGTGCTGCCATCAGCAAGCAGAAACAGCCTAACCGACGCCTTTCAAATCATTGTCGGGACTTCAATCAGACTTGTTTGAAGAAATATCTGCCCAGTTATCAACAACATATCGTCAGCAGCACCAGGGGACCTAACGCACTTGACCACTGCTCCAGTATGATTAGGAATGCTTACTGTTCCAAGCCTAGACTACACTTCGGGAAATCTTACCACTTGGTGCTCTCCTCCCTGGATACAGGCAGGCGCTAAAGTGGAAGGCTCCAGAGATAAGGACAACAAAGAGGTGGTTGTGGGAGGGAGAGGAGCGGCTACGGGATTGCTTCGAGTTGGCGGACTGGGCTGTGTACAAGGACTCATCAGAGGATCTGAAAAAATGCAATATGATTGTCCTGGACTTTATAAAAACAGTTGCAGACAAATGTGTCTCCCCAAAATCATCTGAACTCTGGATGAGCCATGAGATCAGCAACCTGCTGAGGGCCAGAGCAGAGGTATTCAAGTCTGGTAACCAAGTTAAATACAAGAGGTCCAGGTACAATCTCCAGAAAGTCATCCCATATGCAAAGTGGCAAATCTAGACCAGACTTTAATCAGTGAAGATGCTTGGCAGCCATTGCAGGGCTTGAATGCTGTCACCCCCTACAAAGTGAAACCAAGTGATATAGGTGACAACAAGACTTCACACCCAGACGAGCTCAATGCTTTTTATGCTTGCTTTGACCATCACAACATGGAGGTGCCTTCATGAACTCCCACGGCCACTGATGACCTTGTGATTTCAGTCTCTGAGGACAATATGAAAGCATCCTTCAGGAAGGTGAACCTACAGAAAGCATCCAGACCAGACAGGATACCTGGCCGAGCCTAAAGACCCGTGCTGATTACGTGGCTGGAGTGATTCTTCACTGATATTGTTAACCTCTTGTTTCGACAGTCTGAGATACCCACCTGTTTTAAGCAGGCTTCTGGTGTCTAAGAAGAATATGGTAACCTGCCTCAGTGACTGTCATTCAGAAGCACTTATATCCACAGTGAAGAAGTGCTTTGAGAAATTGGTGATGTAACATCAATTCCTGCCTGAGAAATGACTTGGAATCGCTCCAATTTGCCTATTGGAGCAACAAGTCCACAGTGGATTTAATTTCATTGGCTCTTTACTCAACCCTAGAACACATGGACAGCAAAGATGCATACATCAGGATTATTATGATATTGATTATGAGGACACGCAGTCCCCTTTTATTGTCATTTAGTAATGCATGCATTAAGAAATGATACAATGTTTTTCCAGAATGGTATCACGAAAACACATGACAAACCGACTTAAAAACTAACAAAAACCACATAATTATAACATATAGTTACAGCAGTGCAAAGCAATACCGTAATTTGATAAGAACAGACCATGGCACAGTAAAAGTCTCAAAGTCTCTCGAAAGTCCCATCATCTCACGCAGATGGTAAACCTCCAGCGCCGCCAACTTGTCGATGCAGCATCCTGGAAGCATCCGACCACAGTCCGACTCCGAATCCGTCCAAAAACTCCGAGCCTCCGACCACCTCTCCGATACCGAGCACCGAGCACCATCTCTGCCGAGTGCTTCGACCCTGGCCCTGGCAACAAGCGATAGGCAAAGCTGAGGATTTGGGGCCTTCGTCTCCGGAGACTCTCGATCGCACAGTAGCAGTGGCAGCGAAGCAGGCATTTCAGAAGTTTCTCCAGGTGTTCCTCCGTGCTTCTCACGGCTGTCTCCATCAAATCAAGGTTGTGCGTGGCCCCCTAGTTACACATAATCGATATTCATTTGGAATGGCCGCGTGCGCTGCGTTGCGTTGCCATCTTCTCCTCCCTCCCTGATGCATACATCAGGATGGTCTTTATCAACTACAGCTCTGTGTTCAAAACTAATCAACAAGCTTCAAGACTTTGACCCCAATACCTCCTTGTGAAACTGGACCCTGGATTTCTTCACGTGCAGACCCCAGTCAGTTCGGATTGGCAGCAACATCTCCTCCACAACCTCCATCAGCACAGATGCACCACAAGGCTGTGTGCTTAGCTCCCTGCTCTACTCATTTTATATGTTTGTCTATGCGGCTGAGTACAGCTTCAATGCCAGTTTAAATTTGCTGATGACACCTCTGTCACTGGCCGAATTAAAGGTGGTGACAAGTAGGAGGGAGATTGAAAATCTGTCTGAGTGGTGCCACAGCAACAACCTCTCACTCAATGTCAGCAAGGCCAAGGAGCTGATTATTGACCTCAGGAGGAGGAAACCAGAGGTCCATGAGTTAGTACCCATTGGGGAATCAGAGGTTGAGAGAATCAGAAACTTTAAATTTCTTGGTGTTATAATTTCAGAGAATTTGTCCTGATTCCAGCATGCAAGTGTTATTATGAAGCACCTCTACTTTCTTAAATGTTTGCAAAGATTCTGCTTGTCATCTAAAACTTTGACAAACTTTTATAGATGCGTAGTGGAGAATATATTGACTGGTTACATAATGGCCTGATATGGAAACACAAATGCCCTTGAATAGAAAAGCCTATGAGAAGTATTGGATATGTCCCAGTCCATCATGGGTAAAGCCTTTCCCACCATTGAGCACATCTAGACGGAGAGCTGTCGCAGGAAAGCAGCATCCATCGTCAACAACCCCCACCATCCAGGCCGTGCTTTCTTCTTTCTGCTGCCATCAGGTAGGAGGTACAGGAGCCTCAGAACTCACACCACCAGGTTCAGGAACAGTTGTTACCCCTCAAACATTAGGCTCTTCAACCAGGGGGAAAACTTCACTCACCTGCACTCAGCCCATCACTGAACTGTTCTCACAACCTATGAACTCACTTTCAAGGGCTCTTAATCTCATGTTCTCAACATTTAATCTAAAAAAAAATCTAATCTATTTATTATTATTATATGTTTATATTTTCTCAGCTCAAGCTGGTAAAACCTGAGGTATAGGCATAGCCGAGCATGCTCTTTTGTCAATTGCTAGGAACTTTCAGACTATTCTAGTGGTGTTTAGTATTGTAGGTTTCTGGAGATTTATATATAAGTATTGCGGTGTAGCCCTACTTGTTTAATGCTATTGTGTAGTGACTTTGGGATTGACACCAGTTGTAGATTTTACTATCGAGACAATGTATACTCTGTTCATGTTCCAAAGTCTTTCAATTTCCTCCTTTAATTCTGCATATTTCTAGTGTTTTTCACTTATTGATTTTTGCATGTTATGTGTGTTTGGAATGGCAATATCTATTAAGTAAGTTGTTCTTGCTTGTTTATCCTGTGTTATTATATCCGGACGGTTATGCATTGTTCTATCTGTAAAAACGGATCAGTCGTAATATAATTTGAGGGACCCTGACTCTAAAACCGGATCAGGCTTTTCCATATAGCAAAATATGGTGCCTTTTATGAGTCTGAATTTTAAAGCAAGATTTTAGTGAATGATGTTTGCCACTTGATTGTACTTGTGTAAGTCATCAGATTGAGTTAAACCGCTGCAGGGTCCTGTAATGTGTTGGATTGTTTCTGGTTTCTCTTGGTATTTTCTGTTTTTATCATCTTGAATTTGTTGGCCTTTTATTACGTATTTTTGACAATTTTTTGTGTTAATCAACCTGGTCCTGTATTACCCCTCTGTTCCTGGGAAGATGTCTCCGACTCAGAGCCAGGCGTTTAATACTTCCTTGTAGACACCTAGTCTGCTCAGATCATGGGGACATTTTCAATGGAGGGTCATACACTTCCCTTGGTTAACTTTTTCTTCTGTAGTGCTAATTTCTTCATTTTTCTGGGTTATGCTTTCATTTAAGTTTAATATCAGAATTGTATATGCTCACATGGAGTGCTGAAGCCTGCTTCTGTTGATGAAAATATATCCTTAGAAGTTTTATCTGACTGTTGAATTTCTTATGTTTGTTATTCCTCTTCCTCCTTCTGTCCTAGGTAGTGTTAATCTAAGTGCATTTGAGTGTACATAGTGTTTTCTAAAATTTGTCATTTCAGTTCTCGTCTTTCTTTGTAAATATTCCAGATTGGTTTCAGACCAAGATATTATGCCAAAACTATATGTTAATCTGGGTATAGCAAAAGTGTTTATTGCCTTTGTTATGCAACATACGTAAAAGTTGCTGGTGAACACAGCAGGCCAGGCAGCATCTCTAGGAAGAGGTACAGTCAACGTTTCAGGCTGAGACCCTTCGTCAGGACTAACCGAAAGAAGAGCTAGTAAGAGATTTGAAAGTGGGAGGGGGAGGGGGAGATCCAAAATGATAGGAGAAGACAGGAGGGGGAGGGATGGAGCCAAGAGCTGGACAGGTGATTGGCAAAAAGGGATATGAGAGGATCATGGGACAGGAGGCCCAGGGAGAAAGAAAAGAGGAAGGGGGGAAAACCCAGAGGATGGGCAAGGGGTATAGTGAGAGGGACAGAGGGAGAAAAAAGAGAGAGAGAAAAAGAATGTGTGTATATAAATAAATAAATAATGGATGGGGTATGAGGGGGAGGTGGAGCATTAGCGGAAGTTTGAGAACTCTCTCTATACCCCTTGCCCAACCTCTGGGCTTCCCCCTCTCCCCCTTTTCTTTCTCCCTAGGCCTTCTGTCCCATGATCCTCTCATATCCCTTTTGCCAATCACCTGTCCAGCTCTTGGCTTCATCCCTCCCCCCCCCCTGTCTCTCCTATCATTTTGGATCTTCCCCTCTCCCTCCCACTTACAAATCTCTTACTAGCTCTTCTTTCGGTTAGTCCTGACGAAGGGTCTTGGCCCGAAATGTCGACTGTACCTCTTCCTAGAGATGCTGCCTGGCCTGCTGTGTTCACCAGCAACTTTTATGTGTGTTGCTTGAAATTCCAGCATCTGCAGATTTCCTCGTGTATTGCCTTTTAAGCCCTGAAGTAAATTTGATCGAAGGTTTTCCTTTATCGCACTGTGATCTGTTGTCTTTACTTGTTGATCCCAGATTGTTAGATGTTTCATATTCGTCCATCGGTTGTATTGTATCTGCTGCTCTCTTTTGTATTCCATTAGCTCTATTGCACCTTTCTTTACGTTTAAAGTTCTGCATTTATCCAGTTCAAAGTCCATGTTTATATCTTTAGAAAATAGATCCACTATTTGAATTAATTGCTTTAGCTTTACTGATGAAGGAGCGTATACTTTCAAATCATCCACGTATAGACAGTGTGTCATGGTATAATTTGTTTAATTGTTTCTGATTAGATATCCCATTTTCATCTAATTCAGTAATTTAGGGAGCGAGTTTAAAGCTAGACAAAGCCATAGTAGGCTTAGAGAGTTGCCCTGGAAAATGCCTCTGTTTAATTTGATGATCGATTTGGTTGTTAATCAATGGGGTGATTATAGTACGCCAATGCTTCAGCGAATGTTGAAGGAATTTCACAAGTATTAGGTGTAGGTTATATACCATGAGAGTGGGACAGAATCAAATGCTTTTTGGTAGCAACATGAAAGGTTTCTGCTTTTCCACCGGCCTTGATTTAGAATTACAGAACCTATTATCAGTTGTTCTTTACAACTCTTACTGCATCCTCTCTGCTGTCCTGTACGTATATTGTGGTTATCTAAGTGAGTGGTGATTAGTTGTGAGATGCATGATGTTACAATTTTATATGTAGTTTGCAAGCAAGTAATAGGACGATATTTTGATGGGTTATTTGTGATTTCTCCTTTTGGTGAGAGATATGTTTTAATTTCTGTAAATAATTCAGGAATTATTTAAGGATTTTTAAGAAAATTGTTGATATGCATTAATAGGTACGGAGGAAAGCAAGTAAGTTTTTTATACCAATAATTATGAATATTATCACTGTCAGTACTTTTCCAGTTGTGGGTATTTTTTATAACCTCTTTCATCATATTGATTGTAACTTCCGGTGTTTGCATTTCATTAGTTGAGTGTGAGTTCTTTTGCCTCCCTAACCCAGCCTGCTTCGTGATCGTGCGTCATCCTGTTCAGCCAGATAGTGGACCAAATGTTCGTTATGTCTGTATTAGTTGGTAATTCTGTGCTAGGGTTGGTGACATTTTGGCACATCAAATTGAGTTTCAATGTCCTGTATAAACCTTTTTCATTGTTTCTGAACTGATAATTGTGTTTTCTTTCTCTGGTGCATTTCATGTATCTATTTAATCTGGCTTTGTATGCATCAGGCTTTTGTTTTAGTGTATCTATAAATTCTACGATGCTTTTATATGGACCTAATATTTCCTTAGCTTTTCTCTTGACTTTCTTCTTATTATTATTTATTTTTCTCTTTTTGTATTTGCAGTTTGTTGTCTTTTGCACATTGTTTGTCTGTCCTGTTGGGTGTGGTCTTTATTGATTCTATCATGTTGTGTATGGTGACATAAATGTACTTCGATAATAAATTTGCTTTGAACTTTGACAAACGCCTCAAACATTTGCAATGCAAGTCAAGAACTCTGATGAGAGGTCATTGAGGTAAACCATCAAATCGGCTTCTCTCTCCGTGGAGGCTGTCTGATCTGCTGAGTTCCTCCAGCATTTTGTGTGTGCTGCTCTGGTTTTCCAGCATCTGCAGAATCTCTTGTGTTTATAAAAGGTTTTCCTCTTGTTCTAACATTGTTCATCATACTGGCAGACTTATTATATCCGGCTGCTCAACAGCGGATAAAGGATAGTAGGAAAATGATCACTTTTATAATCGAACATTGAATAGTACAGCTATTTGGTTTGTGCCAACCACAATACCAATCAATACTATTCCCAGAGCCTGCACATGGTCCATATCCCTCTATCCCTTGCCTCTTCTGTGCCTGTGTGGCTAAACACAGCTCCAGTGTCATCTTTAAGTTTGCTGACAGCACCACAGTCATTGGCTGAATGAAAGGTGGTGATGAATCAGCAGATAGGAGGCAGACAGAAAGTCTGGCTGAGTGGTGCCACAGTGATAACCTCTCACTCAATGTCAGTAAAGCCAAGGAGCTGATTATTGCCTTCAGGAGGAGGACGCTGGTGGTCCTCATCAGAGGATCAGAGGTGGCAAGGGTCAGCAACTTTAAATTCCTCAGTGTTAACATTTCAGAAGACCTGTCTTAGGCCCAGCACATAAGTGTAATTACAAAGAAAGCACGGCAGTGCCTCTACTTCCTTAGGAGTTTGCAAAGATTTGGATTGACACCTAAAACTTTGTCTTTAGATGTGTAGTGGAGAGTACACTGACTGGCTGCATCACAGCCACAGCCTGGTTTGGAAACACCAATGTCCTTGATTGGAAAATCCTACAAAAAGTAGAAGTTACGACCCAGCCCATCACGGGTAAAGCTCTCCCCACCATTGAGCACATCTACATGGAGCTTTGTCGTAGGAAAGCAGGGGACCCCCACCACCCAGGACCTGCTCTCTTCTCGCTGCTGCCATCAGGAGGAAGGTACAGGAGCCTCAGGACTCACACCACCAGGTTCAGGAACAGTTATAACCCCTCAACCTATAGGCTCCTGAACCAGAGGGAATAACTTCACTCAACTTCACTTGCCCATCACTGAACTGTTCCCACAGCCTATGAACTCACTTTCCAGGACTTGTCATCTCATGTTCTTGATTTATTGCTTATTATGTATTACACTTGTTTCCTTTTTTCTTTCTTTTTGTATTTGCAGTTTGTTGTCTTTAGCACACTGGTTGAATGTCCTGTTGGTGCGTTCTTTCATTGATTTTATTATGGTTATTGGATTTAATGAGTATGCTCACATGAAACTGAATCTCTGGGTTGTATATGATGACATATATGTACTTTAATAATAAATTTACCTTGAAATTTCTCTTAAATGTTACAAACATATCTGCAGAAAATGAGCCAACTGGTTTGTTCACAGCAACCTCCTAGAAACAGCAAAGTGAAAAGATTGTTTAATGGATGAGTGAGAATGCAAGTATTGACTGGGGTTGAAGATATCATATCTGCTGTTGTCATTAAAGCTGAGTGGAAAATTAGTTATCTATTAACCATGACTCATAAACACGAGATTCTGCTGATGCTGGAAATCTTGAGCAACACACACAAAATGCTGGAAGAACTCAGCAGTCAGGCAGCATCCATGGAGGGGAATGTACAGTTGACTGGAACTTCGGGGGTAGAAGTCAGAATGAGAACGTCGATTTCACTATCTTGCAGTAATCTCTCCCTCCTCCCCTTCTCTCTTTTTCCATTCCCCTTTCTGGCTCCCCTCTCACCCCTTTGTCTCCCCTGCCCATCGCCTCCCTCTGGTTCTGCTCTTCCTTCCCTTTCTTCTGTGGTCCACTGTGCTCTCCTGTTACATTCCTTCTTCAGCCCTTTACCAATTACTGCTTTCACCTCCCAGCTTCACATCATCTCCCCCCTCCCCACCCACCCTCCATCCCCCTCACCTGGGCTCATCTGTCACCTCCCAGCTTGTACTCCATCCCCTCCCCCCAGCCTCCCATTCTGGCTTCTGCTCTCCTTCCTTTCCAGTCCTGATGAAGAGTCTCTGCCTGAGACGTCCAGATGCTGCCTGACCTGCTGAGTTCCTGTGGGTGTGTTGTTCAAGGCCTCTAGCAGCTGCAGGACCTCTCGTGTTTGTGATTTTCACTTGGAGGAATATGTGTCATTCTGGTCACACAGGTTTATTACTGCAGGGTGTGGTTGTGCTGGAGAGAATGCTGAGGAAGTTCACCTGGTAGTTGAAGGCAGCAGAACATATTGCGAGGGTAGTCAGGTTTCACAGACTGAGTACACGGGGAAATTACACTGAGCCATTGTAAAGCTCTGGCTTGGCCACAAGTGGAGTCTGCACCCAGTTCCAGGGAGCACTATGTAGGGACACAAGAAGCTGCCATGCTGATTGACCTGGGGTTGTAACTCTGAGGTTAGACTGGAGGAGCTGGGAGTTTTCTCCTTGGAACAAACAGAGTTTGGGGTATGTTTGATAGAAGTGGTCACAGTTATTGCTGAATAATCAAAGGAAGGCTGTTCCTATCGGCTGATAGTGTAAGGACTAGTGGGCATAGATTTGGATAAGAGGTCTGTCTGTCTCTCTATCTATTTTGAGACACAGCACAGAACAGACCCTTCTGGCCCAACGAGCCACAATGCCCAGCAATCCACCTGTTTAAACCCTAGCCTGGTCACAGGACAATTTACAAGGACCAATTAACCTGCTAAGGTACACTTTTGGACTGTGGGAGCAAACCATAGCACCAGGAGGAAACCCACTCACTCACAGGAAGGACGCACAAACTCCTTACCGAGGGCGTCAGGATTAAACTCCAACCTGATGCCCTGAGCTGTAATAGTGTGGCACCAACCGCTGTACTACCGTGGTGCAAGGTTGTCCAGACCTTCCTTCACAGGGATTAGTAATGGGCTGGAACTTGGTGTCTGTGGAAGTGGTGGCAGGAGAGACAACTCATGATTCTAGAGGAAATAAGGGGCGGTAAACCTACAAGGGATGGGACTAGGGGGATAGTTTTGCCTCAATGGGCCAAGTAATCCCCTTCTGTGCATTGTGACTGAATTGCGAGTATTTTACAGAAAGCTCAATTTTAGCAAAGGATGTGTGAGTGAATTCTAACACATCATTCTAATTCATACATGTGGAGTGCAGAGTGTGGGCAAAGCCAGCATGTTGTGGTTCACCCCTCGTCTATACCAACGTTTCCTCTTCAGGGGCCATTCCAGAGACTTTGGTGAGTCTGCAGTCACATGAAGGCCGGACTGTGTAAGAGCAACAAATCCCTTCCCTCAGGGTCGTTAGCGAACTGAGTGGGGTTTGATGACGAGTCAAGATTATCTTTATTTGTCACCTGTACATCGAAACATACAGTGAAATGTGTCGTCTGCGTCAATGACCAGCGCTGTCTGAGGATGTGCTCGGGACTGCAAGTGTCACCACACTTCCTGTGCCAGTATAGAGAAAAGGGGATTAAAGATGAGCCCAGATGAAGGGTCTCAGCCCAGAAGTTCTACTGTCTGAACTGCTGAGTTCCTCCAGCATTTTGCGTGTGTTATTAAAGATTAGGTTTGAAATGTGTCTATTTTAATACAAGGAGTATCATAAGCAAGGCGGATGAGCTTAGAGCGTGGATCAGTACGTGGAACTATGATGTTGTGGCCATCACAGAGACTTGGATGTCTCAGGGGCAGGAATGGCTGCTGACTGTGCCAGACTTTAGATGTTTCAAAAAGGACAGGGAGGCAAAGGAGGTGGGGAATGGCACTGCTAATCAGAGATAGTGTCACGGCTGCAGAAAAGGAGGAAGTCATGGAGGGGTTCTCTACTGAGTCAGTGTGGGTGGAAGTCAGAAACAGGAAGGGAGCAATAACTCTACTGGGTGTTCTTATAGCCCCCTCCCCCCCCCGCCCAATAGTAACAGGGACATCGAGGAGCAGATTCTGGAACGGTGCAATGATAATAGGGCAATTGTGATGGGTAATTTTAACTTTCCTAATATTGACTGGCATCTCCTTAGAGCAAGGGGTTTAGATGGGGTGGAGTTTGTTAGGTTTGTTCAGGAAGGTTTCCTGACGCAATTACATTAGCCAACTAGAGGAGAGGCTGTACTTGATCTGGTATTGGGAAAAGAACCTGGTCAGGTGACAGATCTCTCGGTGGGAGAGCTTTTCGGAGGTAGTGATCACAACTCTATCTCGTTTACCATAGTGCTGGCGAAGGATAGGAGCAGACAATTTGGGAAAACATTTAATTGGTGTAGGGGGAAATATGATGCTATTAGGCAGAAACTTGGGAGCATAAATTGGGAAGCAGATGTTCTCAGGGATATGCACAGCAGAGATGTAGCAAATGTTCAGGAAAATGTGGCAAATGTTCTGCATAGGTGTGTGCCATTAAGGCAGGGAAGGATGGTAGAGTAAAGTAAACATGGTGTACAAAATACGTAGAAAATCTAGTTAAGAAGAAAAGAAAAGCTTACAAAAGGTTCAAGAAACTAGGTACTGTTAGAATTCTAGCAAATTACAAGGTTGCCAGAAAGGAGTTTAAGAATGAAATTAGAAGTGCTGGAAAGGGCCATGGGAAGGCCTTGGTGAGCAGGATTAAGGAAAACCTGGGCATTCTACAAGTATGTGAAGAGCAAGAGGATGAGCCGTGTGAGACTAGGACCAATCAGGTGTGATAGTGGAAACGTGTGCATGGAGTCGGAACAAGTAGCAGAAGTACTTAATGAATACTTTGCTTCAGTATTCACCACGGAATAGGACCTAGACAATTGTGGGGATGACTTACAGCGGACTGAAATGCTTGAGCATATTGACATTAAGAAAGAGGTGTGCTGGAGCTTTTGAAAAGCATTAAGATAGGTAAGTCACCGGGTCCGGCTAAGATATACCCCAGGCTACTGTGGGAGGTGAGGGAGGAGATTGCTGAGCCTCTGGTGATGATCCTTGCATCATCAATGGGGACGGGAGGGGTTCCGGAGGATTGGAGGGTTGCAAATGTTGTTCCCTTGTTCAAGGAAGGGAGTAGAGATAGCCAAGGAAATTATAGACTAGTGTGTCTGACTTCAGTAGTGGGCAAGTTGTTGGAGAAGACCCTGAGAGGCAGGATTTATGAGCATTTATAGAGACATAATCTGATTAGAAATAGTCAGCATGGCTTTGTCAAGGGCAGGTTGTGCCTTACGAACCTGGTTGAATTCTTTGAGGATGTAAGAAAACACATTGATGAAGGTAGAGCAATGGATGTAGAGTATATGGATTTCAATAAGGCATTTGATAAGGTTCCCCATGCAAAACTCATTCAGGAAGTAAGGAGGCATGCTATCCAAGGAGACCTTGCTTTGTGGATCCAGAATTGGCTTGCCCACAGAAGGCAAAGGGTGGTTTGGAACGGTTCGTACTCTGCATGGAGGTCAGTGACCAGGGGTGTTCTGCAAGGATCAGCTCTGTGACCCCTTTTTGTGATTTGTGATTTTTATAAATGACCTGCATGAGGAAGTAGAAGGGTGTGTTAGTAAGTTTGTTGATGACACAAAAGTTGGGGGTGTTGTGGACAGTCTGGAGAGTTGGCAGAGGTTACAGTGGGACATCGATAGGATACAGAGTTGGGCTGAGAAATAGCAGATGGGGTCAACCCAGATAAGTGTAAAGTGACACACATCAAAGTTGCTGGTGAACGCAGCAGGCCAGGCAGCATCTCTAGGAAGAGGTACAGTTGATGTTTCAGGCCGAGACCCTTCGTCAGGACTAACTGAAGGAAGAGTTAATAAGAGATTTGAAAGTGGGAGGGGGAGGGGGAGATCCAAAATGATAGGAGAAGACAGGAGGGGGAGGGATGGAGCCAAGAGCTGGACAGGTGATTGGCAAAGGGGATATGAGAAGATCATGGGACAGGAGGCCCAGGGAGAAAGACAAAGGGGGGGGGGATCCCAGAGGAAGGGCAAGGGGTATAGTCAGAGGGACAGAGGGAGAAAAAGGACAGTGAGAGAAAGAATGTGTGTATAAAAATAAATAACGGATGGGGTACTAGGGGGAGGTGGGGCATTAGCGGAAGTTAGAGAAGTTGATGTTCATGCCATCAGGTTGGAGGCTACCCAGACGGAATATAAGGTTTTGATCCTCCAACCTGAGTGTGGCTTCATCTTTACAGTAGAGGAGGCCGTGGATAGACATGTCAGAATGGGAATGGGTTGTGGAATTAAAATGTGTGGCCACTGGGAGATCCTGCTTTCTCTGGCAGACAGAGCGTAGGTGTTCAGCAAAGCGGTCTCCCAGCCTGCGTTGGGTCTCGCCAATATATAGAAGGCCACATCGGGAGCACCGGACGCAGTATATCACCCCAGCCGACTCACAGGTGAAGTGTGGAAGGACTGTCTGGGGCCCTGAATGGTGGTAAGGGAGGAAGTGTAAGGGCATGTGTAGCACTTGTTCTGCTTACAAGGATAAGTGCCAGGAGGGAGATCAGTGGGGAGGGATGAGGGGGACGAATGGACAAGGGAGTCGCGTAGGGAGCGATCCCTGTGGAAAGCAGAGACAGGCGGGGAGGGAAAGATGTGCTTAGTGGTGGGATCCCGTTGGAGGTGGCGGAAGTTACGGAGAATAATATGTCGGACCCGGAGGCTGGTGGGGTGGTAGGTGAGGACCAGGGGAACCCTATTCCTAGTGGGGTGGTGGGAGGATGGAATGAGAGCAGATGTGCGTGAAATGAGGGAGATGCATTTGAGAGCAAAGTTGATAGTGGAGGAAGGGAAGCCCCTTTCTTTAAAAAAGGAGGACATCTCCCTCGTCCTGGAATGAAAAGCCTCATCCTGAGAGCAGATGCGGCGGAGACGGAGGAATTGCGAGAAGGGGATGGCATTTTTGCAAGAGACAGGGTGAGAAGAGGAATAGTCCAGATAGCTGTGAGAGTCAGTTGGCTTATAGTAGACGTCAGTGGATAAGCTGTCTCTAGAGACAGAGACAGAAAGATCTAGAAAGGGGAGGGCCGTGTCGGAAATGGACCAGGTAAACTTGAGGGCAGGGTGGAAGTTGGAGGCAAAGTTAATAAAGTCAATGAGCTCAGCATGCGTGCAGGAAGCAGCGCCAATGCAGTCGTCGATGTAGCAAAGGAAAAGTGGGGGACAGATACCAGAATAGGTGCGGAACATAGATTGTTTCACAAAGCCAACAAAAAGGCAGGCATAGCTAGGACCCATATGGGTGCCCATAGCTACACCTTTAGTTTGGAGGAAGTGGGAGGAGCCAAAGGAGAAATTATTAAGAGTAAGGACTAATTCTGCTAGACGGAGCAGAGTGGTGGTAGAGGGGAACTGATTGGGTCTGGAAGTGTGAAGTGGTTTATTTTGGTAGGTCCAATTTGAAGACAGAATATAATATTAATGGTAAGACTCCTGGCAGCGAGGAGGATCAGAGAGATCTTGGGGTCCTTGACTGTGGGACACTCAAAGCTGCTGCACAGGTTGACAATGTTGCTCAGAAGGTGTTTGGTGTGTTGGCCTTCATCAACCGTGGGACTGAGTTCAAGAGCCGTGAGGTAATGTTACAGCTGTATAGGACCCTGGTCAGACCCCACTTGGAGTACTGTGCTCAGTTCTGATCACCTCACTACAGGAAGGATGTGGACACTATAGAGAGAGTGCAGAGGAGATTTACAAGGATGTTGCCTGGATTGGAGAGTGTGCCTTATGAGAATAGGTTGAGTGAACTTGGCCTTTTTTCTTTGGACTGACGGCGCAAGAGAGGTGACCTGATTGATGTGTATAAGATGATGAGAGGCACTGATCATGTGGATAGCCAGAGGATTTTCCCAAGTCTGAAATGGCTAACATGAGGGGCCAGTTTAAAGGTGCTTGAAAGTAGGTATGGGCAGATGTAGAGGTAAGTTTTTCACAGAGAGTGGTGGGTGCGTGGAATACACTGCCAGCAAAGGTGGTAGAGGCAGATACAGTAGGGTATTTTAAGAGAGATTTAGATAGGTACATGGAGCTTAGAAAAATAGAGGGCTATGCGATAAGGAAATTCTAGGTAGTTTCTAGACTAGGTTACATGGTCAGCACAACATTATGGATCGAAGGGCCTGTAATGTGCTGTAGATTTTCTATGTTTCTATGTTCTATTATTTGTCACGTGTACATCGAAGTACACATTGAAATGCATCATCTGTGTCAATGACCAACGCAGCCCAAAGATGTGCTGGGGTGGGGGGTGGGGGAGCAGTCTGCAAGTGTGGCCAACTTAACATGACCACTGCTCACTAACCCTAATCTGTGTGTCTTTTGTTTTTTTCTGAAATGTGGGAGGAAACTGGGGCACCCAGAGGAAACCCATGCCATTGTGGGGAGAACGTAGAGACTCTTCACAGTCAGTGCTGAGAAATGAGGCCCAGTCAACCGATTGCGGGCGCTGTAAGGCGTTACACTGACTGCTATGCTACTGCGCCGCTGCCACCCCCATCCTCTTCAATCCCGTGACCCCAGTAGCATGCCTATAATTCTTTAATTTCATGCTAACTGGTTGTTCTCTAGCTGTCAATCAAACAGTTCACTAATCCAGGCGTCAGGGTACTTGTCCAGTAACTTCACCTCAACACCGAGAACCCTGTGTGATGAAATCTGATGCCATTCTGGTCAAATACACAGAAGCATACAATATTCATAAGACAAAACTCCTTTAAATCCATTTAAAAGATATTTATTGTAAAAGCTGTGAGGTAATGTTGCAGCTCTATAAATCCCTGGTTAGACCGCATTTTGGAATAGCGTGTTCAGTTCTGGTCACCTCGATATAGGAAGGATATGGAAGCTTTAGTTTAGAGAGGGTGCAGAAGAGATTTACCTGGACTGGATGCATGTCTTGTGAGATTAGACTGGGCAAGCTAGGGTTTTTCCCTCTGGAATGAAGGAGGACGAGAGATAACTTGATAGAGGTGTACAAGATGATACAAGCATAGATCGAGCGGACAGCCAGCAACTTTTACCAGACGGAAATGGCTAATGTGAAGGGCATAATTTTAAGGTGATTGGAGGAAAGTATAGGGGACATGTCAGAGGTAGGTTTTTAACACAGGGAATGGAGGGTGAGTGCTGGGTAGAGGCAGATACGTTGGGACATTTAAGAAACTCTCAGCTATTCACAAAAATTAAATAAAAATGGAAGATTACGTGGGAGGGAAACGTTAGACTCATCTTGGAGAGGGTTAAAAGGCTGGCACAAATTTGTGAAAAGAAGTAAGATAGGCACATGGATGATAGAAAAATGGAAGTAATGCTCTGTTGGTGCCAGACTGTGTCGTGATACTTGCAGGCTGCCCCTGGCACATCCTTAGGTGTGGAGGTTGCTAACGCAAATGACGTATTTTGCTCTGTTTTGCTGTGCGTATGATAAGTAAGTCTGAATCTGAATCTGAGGGCTATGTGGGAGGGAAGGGTTAGATTGATCTTAAAGTAGGTTAAGGGGTTGCCACAATATTGTGGGCCGAAGGGCCTGTACTGTGATGTACTGTTCTATGTTCTAAAATGATTGCAAAAAAAACTTTAAGTAGGATTGGGATCTCTGTTGCTTTTTTTGAAGGACACTACAGCACGATTAATTACAAAGGTCCTGGGACGAGTGAAATGAGTGCAGTAGTGATACAGATTTGCTGGCAGCCTGAAAGATAAGCAATGTTTCAGCTGTTGTGCAGAGCACAAATCAGTCATTCTTTTGATCAAATCTATATAGATTTCAATTAATTATGCATCAAATGATCTTTCCCCGTCTCATTAACCACGTCATCTTCCCCATTGTCTGTCCAACGCTTCAAACACATTTGACAGAGTAATGTCAGGAGTGGGTCGATTTGTAAAATGTATTGATGGCTGATAAATACAGAGTGTACAAGACTGAACTGCTGGAAGAACTCAGTCAGTCAGGCAGCATCTGTGGAGAGAAATGGACAGATAATGTTTCAGGTCGAGACCCTCCATCTGAACACAGCATATAGACCATAGAACATTACAGCACACTACAGGCACTTTGGCTCATGATGTTGTGTCAGGCTTTTAACCTACTCTAGGATCAATGTAACCCTTCCCTTCTACATAGCCCTCCATTTTTCTGTCATTCTTGTTCCTATCTAAGAATTACTTAGATGTCCCTAATGTATCTGCTCTACCATCACCCACATACATAACACATTCTGTGTGAATAACTTACCCCTGCCACCGCTCCCCCCCCATACTTCTCTCTAATCACCTTAAAACTATGCCCTCTTAATCTAATCTAATCTTGCATTAACCATTTCTTCCCTGGAAAAAAATCTCTGACAGTTCACCCAATCTATGCCTCAAATCATCCTATACACCTCTGTAGGGTCACCTCTCATCCTCCTTTGCTTCAAAGGGAAAAGACACGCTGACTAGTCCAGGCAGCATCTTGGTAAATCTCTTCTCCTCTGGACTGAAAGAGCAGAGGGGAGACAAGAGAAGGATTGGGTCACGAGCTCATTCCAGTCTAGTCTGTCCTTCCTCAGGGGCATGGCCTGGAGACTGATGGTGCATGGGAAGTTGTCACAAACTCCCACAGCACCCTATGACCCTATGATTTCAGTTTCTGATGTGTGAGAGCATCTTTCAGGAGAGTGAACCCACGGAGAGCGTCTGGCCCAAATGGGGTGCCTAGTACTAAAGACCTGATCAGGTCTGGAGCGCTCAGCAATATCTTTAACCTCTCAGTTCAGCAGTGTGTGACACCCGTGCCTTCAAGCAGGCTTTAATTTAAAAAGTGCCTAAGAAGAACGTGGAAACTTGCCTCAATGACTATCGTCCGGTAGCACTTACATCCACTGTGAGGAAGTGCTTTGAGAGATTGCTGATGAAACATATCAACTCCTACCTGAGAAGCAACTTGGATCTGCCACAAGTTGCCTACTAGCACATCAAATCCGTAGCAAATGCCATCTCACTGGCTCTTCACTCAACCCTTGGAGATCTAGACAGAAAAGCTGCAAACATCAGGGTGCTCTTTATCAACTATAGCTCGACATTCAATACTATCATCCCCTCAAAACTAATCAATGAGCTCCAAGACCTTGGCCTCAATATTTCCTTGTGCAATTGGATCCTTGATTTCCTCACTTATAGACCCCGGTCAGTATGGATTGGTAAGAACATCCTCTCCATGATTTCCATCACCACAGGTGCACAGCAAGGCTGTGAGCTTTGTCCCCTGCTCTACTCACTTCATACTCATGTCTGTGAGGCTAAGCACAGCTCCAATGCTGGACACCATTGCCATTGACCAAATCAAAGGTGGTGATGAATCAGCAAATAGGAGGGAGATTGAAAATCTGGCTGAGTGGTGCCACAGCAACAACCCCTCACTGAATGTCAGGAAGACCAAGCAGCTGATTATTGACCAGGAGGAGGAAACTGGAGATCTGTGAGTCAGTTCTCACTGGGAGATCAGAGGTTGAGAGAGTCAGCAGCTTTAAATTCCTTGGTGTTATCATTTTGGAGGATCTATCCTGGGCCCAGCACATAAGTTTAATTGCGAAGAAAGCACGGCAGTACCTCTTCTTCATTAGAAATTTGTGAAGATTTGGCATGACATCTAAAACTTTGACTAACTTCTGTAGATGTGTGGTGGAGTGTATATTGGCAGGCTGCATCACGGCCTGGTACGGAAACACCAATTCACTAGAATGGAAAATCCACCAAAAAAAAGAGGATATGGCCCAGTCCATCATGGGTAAAGCCCTCCCCACAATATCACACATCTACGCAGAGCACTGTCGCAGGAAAGCAGCGTCCACCATCCCAGACACCGCCCCCCCCGCCCCCCGCCCATGGCATGCTCTCTTCTCGCTGGTGTCATCAGCAAGTACAGGAGCCTCAGGATCCACACCACCACTTTGATAATAAATTTACTTTGAACTTCAGTTTCTTTCCCCACGTGTTGCTGCTCAACCTGCTTAGTTCCTCCAGTAGGATGTTTGTTGCGTCAGGTTCCAGTATCTGTCATCTCTTCACTTTCTCTTTACCATGGATTTCTCTTAAGTCCAGTGACCTATTCTTAATGATTCATCCCTACAGTTCTTTGAGGTAGAAGCTTCATAGATGCATAATGTAAAGAGCAAAGTAATTTTGACAGCCTGGATTTTAAACTGCTGATCCTTAGTCCAGGACTACAGCAACTTCTCCCAATAAAATCCAAGGTAATTTCTCCAAAGAAATGCAGTGGGTGGAGGGCGGTTGCATTTAATACACACTCAGTGGCTCTGGATACCTCCTGTACCCAACAGAGTGTATGTTCATGGTCTCCTGCTGCTATAGCCCATCCATTTCAACGTTCAACATGTTATTCATTCAGAGATACTCCTTTGCACACCACTGTTATAACGTGTGGTTATTTGACTTACTGTCGCCTTCCTGTCAGCTTGAACCAGTCTGGCCATTCTCCTCTGACCTTTCTCATTAACAAAGTGTTTTCGCCCTCAGCCATTTACTGGATCTTTTTTTTGTTTTTCACAACATTCTCTGTAAACTTTAAGAGACTGTTGTGTGTGAAAATCCCAGGAGATCCGGCCTGTCTGGCACCAACAATCATTCCACAGTCAAAGTCACATAAATCACATTTCTTCCCCATTCTGGTATTTGGTCTGAATGACAACTGAACCTCTTGACCATGTCTGCATGCTTTTATGCAGTGAGTTGTGACCACATGATTGGCTGATTGGATATTAGCATTAACGAGCTGGTGTACCGGTGTACTTAATAAAGTGGCCTCTGATTGAGTGTGTGCGAGTGTGTATGTACACTGTGTGTGTGTGTGTGTGTGTGTGTGTATGTGTGTGACAGAGTCAAAGAGTCATAGTGCAGTGCAGTACAGATTTACAATACAGTCAGTACAATAATACATGCCCTTCACCTCAGTGAGCATGCTAACTACACTGCCCATCCATCTAGTCCCAATTTCTTGTACTCAGTTTATATCCTTCCAAGTCCCACCCCTCCATGAACCTATCCCAGTGCTTTTTAAATAATACAGTTGTACCTACCTCAAACTCTTCCTCTGGCAGCTCGTTCCATATAATCACCACACTCTGCATGAGTAAGTTGTTGGTTGATTGGTTGTGGCCTCCGTCGGTCAGAGTTGACCATGGATATGTCGTCCTAGCTGTCTAGGTACGCAAGCCTGGGCAATACGATATGGCAAGCAGGCTCCTGCTCTCCACGTATCTGAAGAACCCAAAGGAATGGCAGAAACCGACACAGTTTGGTATAAGAAGCATCACAGGAGTTACCAGTCAGCATTTAACTCAACGTAGGACTGCCCTAGAGACTCCAGTTCTGGATTTTTCTATTGGGGTTTACTCCCAGAGCCTTCCCTGTGAGTGGGTATAGCCATAAGGCAGAGATCAGAGTTTTCCTTCTCCTAAATGAGCTGCTAACCTCAGCTGACGAGCCTCATCTTCCTGAAGAGATTGGTTTGAAGGTGCCAGTAACCCGTCTTTGCCCCTTCTCCTATCAGTAGAAATGGTTCTGCTGGGCTTTGTAGTTCAGCCACACGTGAAGGCCAGGAGCTGGACCTGGTTGTCAGAGGCTACTTGAGTCACACGCCATTGGGAGCATTTAATAGTTAGTGGGAGCTTGTCCCTACTACCTCCCAGCTATAACAACCTTAAGGAACTATGAGGAAGTTAAAGATAGATTTAAGGTTTGCTTTATTTGTCACATGTAGATAGAAGCATCGAAACATACAGTGAAATCTGTCGTTTGCGTCAATGAAAATCATAGTCCGAGGCTGTGCTTCCAGTACCAACGTAGCATGCCCACTCTTTACCAACCCTTTGGAGCATGGAAGCAAACTGCAACACCCAGAGGAAATCCACAGGGTCACGGGAGAATGTACAAATTCCTTACAGTCAGTGGCAGGAATTGAATCCAGTCACTGGCTCTGTAATATGTTACACTAACTGCTACATTCCTGTGCCGCCCCAGTTTCCCCTCAAGTCCTTCTTAAATCTTTCCTCTCTCACCCTAAATCTATGCCCCCTAGTTTGATGTTAGTTTTAGTGACTTAAAGCAATGTGGTTTACTTTTAAAATAACTAGCTTTAATACCATAGAACACTACAGCACAGAACACAGGCCATTCGACTCTTCTAGTATGTGCCGAAACTTTATTCCGCTAGTCCCATTGATCTGCACCCAGTCCATAACCCTCCAGACCTCTCCCATCCATATATCTATCCAATTTGTTCTTAAAACTTAAGAGTGAGCCCGCGTTTACCACGTCAGGTGGCAGCCCGCTTATCTCCGACTTTTTGAGCTGTAATGTTGACATATCATAACAAAGGATTTCAGAGGTAAGTTCTTTCAACAGAGGGTGGTGGGTGTGTGGAACGCCCTGCTAGGGATGGTGCCAGGCAGATAAGTAAGGCTATGTAAGAAACTCTTGGATGGGCATATGGATGATAGAAAAATTAAGGGCTATGTAGGAGGGAAGAGTTAGATTGATCTTAGATTAGGTTAAAAGGATGGCACAACATCGTGGGCCGAAGGGCCTGTATTGTGCTGTAATGTTCAATGTTCTATCAGTGCATCCTTGTCAAAGATAGCTTGCTTGAGATAGGGTTTTGATTGAGCTGATGAATATTTGTTCAGGTGGTTCTAAGAGGCACAGAGAGCACTGAGTACTGTACATCACTGATCCGGGGTCAGAGAAAGGCTGCCATGTCTAATTTATGATTATCTTTTCCAGATAAGTGCAAACAATTCCCAGAGTGACTTTAACCATCCTCTTTAACAGTAGCCTGGCAACAGTTCCTCCTATAATTAGAGCACTAATGTAGCTCTAGACTTCTGAGAAGCTGATTATTTATTGAGTCTCTTCCTCTCATTTTTAAATGATTTCATCTGACGTGAATGCATTGGATGGATTCCAAGCCAGTGTAAGTTTGGTACTTGTTTACTGGTAAGTGACCATGGGACAGTCAAACACCTCAACTCAGCTCAGGATTGGAGAATTTGTCTTATGAGGATAAGTTGAGCTTTTCTCTAGGGAGTGCAGGAGGATGAGAGGCAACTTGATAGAGATGTATAAGATGATAAGTGCGTAGATCAGCGGACAGCCAGACTTTTCCCCAGGGCAGAGAGGGCTAATACAAGAGGGCAGAATTTTTAGGTGATTGGATGAAGGTATAGACAGGATGTGAGAAGTAGGTTTACACAGAGAGTGGTGGGTGTATTGAACACCCTGCTAGGGTGCTGGTAGAGGCAGATACATTAAGGACATATAAGAGACTCTTTGATAGGTATATGGATGATGGAAAACTGGAGGACTATGTGTATTGATCTTAGAGCAGGGTAAAAGGTCGGCACAACATCGTGGCTGAAGGGCCTGTGCTGTGCTGTAATGTTCTATGTTCTAACCTTTATCTCTTGGCCCCACCGGTCCACAGCACGTACAATAAAATTACAGTGCAGAAACTCACCCTGGCTACCCCAACAGCATGTCTCAAGCACATGGCTATTACCACTGACAGCCTGATGCAGGTACCCATCACTGTGTAAAAACTTACCCGCACATCTCCTGTAAACTTACCTCCCTCACGTTAATTGTATGCCCTCTACTATTAGACATCTACAAACATTTGTAGGAAAACGGTTTTAACTGTCTACCCTATCTGTCTCATAATCTTATAAACTTCTATCTTTAAAGAATGTGGCATGTGACTTATCTCTGAACTACCACAGTGTTTATACAAACTTCCTGGGAGAGTCTATCGAAAGACTTGGTATAAGCTATGCACATTTTCTTCGAGCTCCTGGTGTCTGTAAGTCTGTCCATATTTCCCACACCTCCTTTCAACTGGGGAAGGAGAGGAGGAGGAAGGTTGGCGGGGGCGGGGGGGAGTAACATTCATGCCATCGAGACTGTTATCAGTACTCACTGACTGCTCCTGGTTCATTTTTAATCAGTTAACAGCACCATGGAGTCATAGAGCACTACAGCACAGAAACAGGCCCTTTGGTCCATCTAGTTTGTGCTGAACTGTTATTTTGCCTGGTCGCATAGACCTGCACCTGAACCATTGCTCTCCATTCAAACTTCTCTTAAATGTTACCATCGAACCCGCATCCACCACTTTGGCTGGCATCTCGTCCCACACTCTCACCACCCTCTGAGTGAAGAAAATCCCCCTCGTGTCCCTCTTAAACATTTCACCTTTCACCCTTAACCCATGATCTTTACCCAACCTGAGAGGTAAAAGTCTGCATTTATTCATCTTATCTATTTAATTATACCTACACATTTGAATATTAAAATGAACAGGGCAGCATAGAAGCTCACTTGCTGTGAGATAGGGGTTCACTTCCCGCCATTGCCTTGTAAGGAGTCGTCTGTTCTCCCGTCACCGCATGGGTTTCTCCCCCCATTCCAAAGATATACAGTTAAGTTTAGTGTGTTGTGGACATGCTATGTTGGTGCTGGAGGTGTGGAAACACTTGCGGGCTGCCCAGTACAGTCTCTGCTGATTTGATTTGACGGCAGTGACGCATTTCACTGTATGCTTCAATGCACATGTGACAAATAAAGTTAATCTTTCTCTAGAACAAAGGTTCCCAACCTGGGGTCCTCAGACCCCTAGGTCAATGGTAAGGCTCCATGTCATAAAAGAGGTTGGGAACTCCTGATATAGAGGGATATGGACCATGTGCTGGCAGAAGGGACTTAATTTAATTTGGATCACATTTGGCCCAGATGTGTAGGCCGAAGGACCCATGTCCTGTGCCGTTCTATGTCTTGTATTCTATGTTCCACTTTAAAAGGGTGACAGCCGTAAAGAACTGATTATTGTTTATAGGATTTAGCAGAGGCTTGTGTTGTGAGGTAGTTTGAGGGAGAAAGGAGATTGATGGGTAGAGAAGGAGTTCAGTTGCTTAGAAACTAGCTACCTGAGGACACCTGGAGAGTGATTAAATTGTTAGGGGTATCAGAGTTTGGAAAAGGAGAGGCAGAGAGAGTGTACGGTAGTAGTGAGGCCATGGAGAGATGTTCCCATTGGAATTGGAATGGGTTTATTATTGTCACATGTACTGAGATACAGTGAAAAGCTGGTCTTGCATGCTGTCATTACAGATCAGATCATTACACAGTGCATTGAGGTCGAACAATAACAATACAGAATAAAGTGTAACAGCTACAGAGAAAGTGCAGCACAGGTAAACATAGAAACATAGAAAACCTACAGCACAATACAGGCCCTTCGGCCCACAGAGTTGTGCCGAATATGTCCCTACCTTAGAAATTACTAGGCTTACCTATAGCCCTCTGTTTTACTAAGCTCCATGTACCTATCTAAAAGTCTCTTAAAAGACCCTGTCGTATCCACCTCCACCACTGTTGCCGGCAGCCCATTCCATGCACTCACCACTCCCTGCGTAAAAAACTTACCCCTGACATCTCCTCTGTACCTACTCCCCAGCACCTTAAACCTGTGTCCTCTTGTGGCAACCATTTCAGCCCCGGGAAAAAGCCTCTGGCTATCCACATGATCAATGCCTCTCATCATCTTATACACCTCTATCAAGTCACCACTCATCCTCCATCGCTCCAAGGAGAAAAGGCTGAGTTCACTCAACCTATTCTCATAAGGCATGCTCCCCAATCCAGGCAACATCCTTGTAAATCTCCTCTGCACCCTTTCTATGGCTTCCACATCCGTCCTGTAGTGAGGCCACCAGATCTGAGCACAGTACTCCAAGTGTGGTCTGACCAGGGTCCTATATAGCTGCAACATTACCTCTCAGCTCCTAGATTCAATTCCACGATTGATGAAGGCCAATACACCGTACGCCTTCTTAACCACAGAATCAACCTGCGCAGCTGCTTTGAGTGTCCTATGGACTCAGACCCCAAGATCCCTCCGATCCTCCACACTGCCGAGAGTCTTACCATTAATACTATATTCTGCCATCATATTTGACCTACCAAAATTAACCACTTCACACTTATCTGGGTTGAACTCCATCTGCCACTTCTCAGCCCAGTTTTGCATCCTATCAATGTCCCACTGTAACCTTTGACAGCCGTCCACACTACCCACAACACCCCCAACCTTATCAAATGCCTTGCTGAGATCCATATACACTACATCTACTGCTCTTCCTTCATCAATGTATTTAGTCACATCCTCAAAAAATTCAATCAGGCTCGTAAGGCATGACCTGCCCTTGACAAGGCCATGCTGACTACTCCTAATCATATTATTGTATACCTCTCCAAATGTTCATAAATCCTGCCTCTCAGGATCTTCTCCATCAACCTACCAACCACTAAGGTAAGACTCACTGGTCTATAATTTCCTGGGCTATCTCTACTCCCTTTCTTGAATAAAGGAACAACATCCACAACCCTCTAATCCTCCGGAACCTCTCCCGTCCCCATTGATGATTCAAAGAACATTGCCAGAGGCTCAACAATCTCCTCCCTTGCCTCCCACAGTAGCCTGGGGTACATCTCATCCGGTCCCGGCGACTTATCCAACTTGATGCTTTCCAAAAGCTCCAGCACATCCTCTTTCTTAATATCTACATTCTCAAGCTTTTCAGTCTGCTGCAAGTCATCCCTACAATCGCCAAGATCCTTTTCCATAGTGAACACTGAATTAAAGTATTCATTAAGTACCTCTGCTGTTTCCTCTGATTCCATACACACTTTCCCACTGTCACACTTGATGGGTCCTATTCTTTCACGTCTTATCCTCTTGCTCTTCACATACTTGTAAAATGCCTTGGGGTTTTCCTTAATCCTGCCCGCTAAGGCCTTCTCATGGCCCCTTCTGGCTCTCCTAACTTCCTTCTTAAGCTCCTTCCAATTAGCCTTATAATCTTCTAGATCTCTAACATTACCTAGCTCTCTGAACCTTTAGTAAGCTTTTCTTTTCTTCTTGACTAGATTTATTAGAGCCTTTGTACACCATGGTTCCTGTACCCTACCATAACTTCCCTCTCATTGGAACATACCTATGCAGAACTCCATGCAAATATCCCCTGAATATTTGCCACATTTCTTCTGTACTTTTCCCTGAGAACATCTGTTTCCAATTTAAGCCTCCATTTTCCTGCCTGATAGCCTCATAATTCCCCTTACTCCAATTAAACGCTTTTCTAACTTGTCTGTTCCTATCTCTCTCCAATGCTATTGTAAAGGAGATAGAATTATAGAAACATAGAAACATAGAAAATAGGTGCAGGAGTAGGCCATTCGGCCCTTCGAGCCTGCACCGCCATTTATTATGATCATGGCTGATCATCCAACTCAGAACCCAGCCTTCCCTCCATACCCCCTGACCCCTGTAGCCACAAGGGCCATATCTAACTTCCTCTTAAACACAGCCAATGAACCGGCCTCAACAGTTTGCTGTGGCAGAGAATTCCACAGATTCACCACTCTCTGTGTGAAGAAGTTTTTCCTAATCTCGGTCCTAAAAGGCTTCCCCTCTATCCTCAAACTGTGACCCCTCGTTCTGGACCTCCCCAACATCGGGAACAATCTTCCCGCATCTAGCCTGTCCAATCCCTTTAGGATCTTATACGTTTCAATCAGATCCCCCCTCAATCTTCTAAATTCCAATGAGTACAAGCCCAGTTCATCCAGTCTTTCTTCATATGAAAGACCTGCCATCCCAGGAATCAATCTGGTGAACCTTCTTTGTACTCCCTCTATGGCAAAGATGTCTTTCCTCAGATTAGGGGACCAAAACTGCACACAATACTCCAGGTGTGGTCTCACCAAGGCCTTGTACAACTGCAGTAGTACCTCCCTGCTCCTGTACTCGAATCCTCTCGCTATAAATGCCAGCATACCGTTCACCTTTTTCACCGCCTGACACCTGACCAGGTTCATTTCCCAATACCAAATCAAGTACAGCCTCTCCTCTTGTAGGCTTATCTACATATTGTGTCAAGAAACCTTCCTGAACACACCTAACAAACTCCACCCCATCTAAACCCCTTGCTCTAGGGAGATGCCAATCTATATTTGGGAAATTAAAATCTCCCATCACGACAACTTTGTTATTACTTCACTTTTCCAGGATCTGTTTCCCTATCTGCTCCTCGATATCCCTGTTACTATTGGGCAGCCTATAAAAAACACCCAGTAAAGTTATTGACCCCTTCCTGTTCCTAACCTCCACCCACAGAGACTCCATAGACAATCCCTCCATGTCTTCCTCCTTTTCTGCAGCCGTGACACTATCTGTGATCAACAGTGCCACGCCCCCACCTCTTTTGCCTCCCTCCCTATCCTTTCTGAAACATCTAAAGCCCGGCACTTAAACCATCCAAGTCTCTGTAATGGCCACCACATCATATCTTCAGGTACTGATCCAGGCTCTAAGCTCGTCCGCTTTGTTCACAACACTCCTTGCGTTAAAATAGATGCATCTCAAACCTTCAGTCTGAGTGCGTCCCTTCTCTATCACCTGCCTATCCTCCCTCTCACACTGTCTCCAAGCTTTCTCTATTTGTGAGCCAACCTCCTCTTCCCCAGTCTCTTCAGTTCGGTTCCCACCTCCCAACAATTCTAATTTAAACTCTCCCCGGTAGCCTTAGCAAACCTCCCCGCCAGGATATTGGTCCCCCTGGGATTCAAGTGCAACCCGTCCTTTTTGTACAGGTCACACCTGCCCCAAAAGGTCCAGAAATCTGAATCCCTGCTCCCTTTACATTAAACATTAAGATGCAAGATCATAATGAGGTAGATTGTGAGGTCAAGAGTCCATCTTAAACATCAATGATAGCCAAAGTTTACAAGAAAGAACAAAATTAGAAGAGGAGAAGTTCATTTTAGTGCAAAGTATTGGTACTGGTTTATTATTACCACTCGCATGAAAAACACTGAAAAGCTAGTCTTGTATTCTGTTCATGCAGATCAAATCATTACACAGTGCATCGAGGTAGAACAATAACAGAGTGCAGAGCAAAGTGTAACAGCTATGGATAAAGTGCAGTGCAGGTATACAGTGAGGTGCACGACCTTTGTGAGGTAGATTGTGAGGTTGAGTCCGTTTCAACATACCAGGAAACCATTCAGTGTTCTTGCAGCTGCTGGCTGTTTGTTTTTTAACTTAGAGATACAATATTGGATGGGCTCTTCTGGCTCTTTGACCCGCTCCGCCAGCGCCCCTGATTTAGCTCTAGCCTAATCATGGGACAATTTACAATGACCAGTTAACCAACCAACCGGTACATCTTCAGACTGTGGGAGGAAAGCGGAGCATCTGGGGGAAAACCCACATATTCCACAGAGAAGACGTACAGATTCCTCACAGAGGACACTGGGTTTAAGCTCCGAACTCCAACAGCCTGAGCTGTGATAGCGTCACACTGGCTGCCGTGCTACCTCGGTGCCTCGGGTAGAAGCTGTCCTTGAGCCTTGAGCCGGGTGGGTTGGCGATATGTGGTGGGGTGGCGAGGTGGTGGGGTGGTGGGGAAACAGAGGGAAAGATTCAAGGATGACTCTGGGAAGAAATGTAACATCACTGACTGCCAGGACCTTCTGACCCTTGGATGAGGAGGAATATTTCGGATGGGATTGAGAACCTCAAGGGCATGAACTAGGAGCCCACAGAAACCTGTGTAAGGGTTGGAAGGAGCACACCGTTAAGTGATCTATTTACCTGTCCACCCTCCCAGTTATCCCCTGCCCCATCTGTGGATAAGTCCGCAGCTCATCAACTTCATTGCCTCAGAACCTTCAACATCTGGGACGGCACGGTAGCATAGGAGTTAGCGTTAGACTGTTACAGTACCGGTGATCAGGGTTCGATTCCCGCTGCTGTCTATGAGGAGCTTGCACACTCTCCCTGTGATCGTGTGGGTTTCCTTTGGGTGCTCTGGCTTCCTCCCCCCATTCCAAAGACGTACGGGTTAGTGGGTTATGGGCAGCATGGGCTTGATGGGCCGAAGGGCCTGTTACTGTGCTGTATCTCTAAATAAAAGTAAAATACATAAATAACTGGGGTGGAGGCAAATCATCCTCAAACCTGAGAAACCACCTAAGAACAGAAATTGGTTCAAGAGATTAAAGATTAGTTCTATTTGTCACATGTATTTTGAAGTATACAGTGAAATGCATCATTTTTGCATTAAATCAAATCAGCGAGGATTGTGCTGGGCAGCCCGCAAGTGTCGCTGTTCCTTCGGCGCCAACCTAGCATTCCCAGAGCTTACTAACTCTTACCCTTACATCTTTGGAATGTGAGAGGAAATTGAAGAAAACATGCAAACTCCATAAGACATGGGATCAGAATCAGGGCATCCAGCCCATCGAGTCCCTGCACTATTTCACCTGTGAAATTCATTGAATTCCACAAATTCACCACCTCTGGCTAAAGAAATTCCTCCTCATCTCTGTTCTAAAGGGACATTCTTCTATTCTGAGGCTGTGCCCTTTGGTCCTAGACTCTCCCAATATTGGAAACATCTTCTCCACATCCACTCTATCTAGACTTTTCAATATTTGATAGGTTTCAATGAGATCCCTCCTCATTCTTCTAGACTCCAGTGAATACAGGCCCAGAGCCATCAAGCATTCCTTATACTGAATGCTAACCCTTTCATTGCCGGGATCACTTTCGTGAACCTGCTCTGATCCCTCTTCAGTGACAGCACGTCCTTTCCAGATAAGAGGCCCCAAACCGCTCACAGTACTCCAAGTGTGGTCTTACCAATGCCTTATAAATCCTCAACAGACAACGGGGGGAATCGAACCCTGATTTTATGGGTGGTGCTGTAAAGCATTGTGCTAACCACCACGTACTGTGCTGCCCAAGAGAGGGCGTGGTCAGCGGAGTTTTGGTTTCCAAGGATGCAACCTTGGTAGACTGTTTGCTGTGTGTGCTCCGAACATGGCCCAGTGGTTGGGACACTCTCCTGCACTTTATCTATAGGGTGGGAGTGGAGAGAAGGAGGGCTGGAGGTCAGGGAGGGAAGCAGCGCAGATGATCATCCACTGAGAGGGATTGAGCACTGATAGAAAGCTTGGGTGAGCTGTTGTTTTATCTTCCTCGGAGACGGCAAGATGAGTAATGAGTAATGAGCAAACAATTAGATAAGGAAGCGATCTATGCTGTTCCTGTCCTAGTGGTTTTGCAGAAATGTTAATTCGATTGTTCACTCTGAACATTATGGCATCGATCCAGCAAGCTGAAGAGAAGGCTACGGGAAGGCCAGTCAGAGGAACTGCAGAATGCCTGGTTTATGGAGCTACCTTCACTCCTGCTTGGATCATGTCATGACTTTACAACACTTCCAAATCCTCTGTGGCCTTGCCTTTACCTGGCTTTGTCTTCAAAGATCACAGATCTACTTTTATGTTTGTTATATAGTTATATAGGTCGGTGGGACTAGGTGAGAGTAAGAGTTCGGCATGGACTAGAAGGGCTGAGATGGCCTTTTCCGTGCTGTTATGGTTATATGGTTATAACTTCATTTGCCATATACATTATACATAGAAATTTCCTGTGGTGTGTCGGTCAGGGCATGACATGGAACAAAAACAACACTCAACATAGTCATAGTCATAGTCATACTTTATTAATCCCGGGGGAAATTGGTTTTCGTTACAGTTGCACCATAAATAATAAATAGTAACAGTAATACTACTGTTAGTAAATAGTAAATAGTAATAGTCATAGAAATAATAAATAGTAATAGTCATAGAAATAATAAATAGTAATAGAAAAATAGTAATAAATAGTTAAATAGTAATATGTAAATTTTTCCAGTAAATTATGAAATAAATCCAGGACCAGCCTATCGGCTCAGGGTGTCTGACCCTCCAAGGGAGGAGTTGTAAAGTTTGATGGCCACAGGCAGGAATGACTTCCTATGACGCTCTGTGCTGCATCTCGGAGGAATGAGTCTCTGGCTGAATGTACTCCTGTGCCCACCCAGTATATTATGTAGTGGATGGGAGGCATTGACCAAGATGGCATGCAACTTAGACAGCATTCTCTTTTCAGACACCACCGTGAGAGAGTCCAGTTCCATCCCCACAACATCACTGGCCTTACGAATGAGTTTGTTGTTTCTGTTGGTGTCTGCTACCCTCAGCCTGCTGCCCCAGCACACAACAGCAAACATGATAGCACTGGCCTCCACAGACTCGTAGAACATCCTCAGCATTGTCCGGCAGATGTTAAAGGACCTCAGTCTCCTCAGGAAATAGAGATGGCTCTGACCCTTCTTGTAGACAGCCTCAGTATTCTTAGACCAGTCCAGTTTATTGTCAATTTGTATCCCCAGGTATTTGTAATCCTCCATCATGTCCACACTGACCCCTTGGATGGAAACGGGGTCACCGGTACCTTAGCTCTCCTCAGGTCTACCACCAGCTCCTTAGTCTTTTTCACATTAAGCTGCAGATAATTCTGCTCACACCATGTGACAAAGTTTCCTACTGTAGCCCTGTACTCAGCCTCATCTCCCTTGCTGATGCATCCAACTATGGCAGAGTCATCAGAAAACTTCTGAAGATGGCAAGACTCTGTGCAGTAGTTGAAGTCCAAGGTGTAAATGGTGAAGAGGAAGGGAGACAAGACAGTCCCCTGTGGAGCCCCAGTGCTGCTGATCACTCTGTCGGACACACAATGTTGCAAGCACACGTACTGTGGTCTGCCAGTCAGGTAATCAAGAATCCATGACACCAGGGAAGCATCCACCTGCATCGCTGTCAGCTTCTCCCCCAGCAGAGCAGGGTGGATGGTGTTGAACGCACTGGAGAAGTCAAAAAACATGACCCTCACAGTGCTCGCTGGCTTGTCCAGGTAGGCGTAGACACGGTTCAGCAGGTAGACGATGGCATCCTCAACTCCTAGTCGGGGCTGGTAGGCGAACTGGAGGGGATCTAAGTGTGGCCTGACCATAGCCCGGAGCAGCTCCAGAACAAGGAAAAGGCTGGCGTTGGAGCTCTCGGAGGACAGGGTTATCCAAGTGCTGAAGAATGTCACTATATATATATATATATATATATATACACACACATAGATACACATACATATATAAAGCTTTCAGTTGTACACTTTACCTCTGATTTTGGCATCTTGACTTTGCACTGAAATCCTAACCTCTGGATTTCAAAGTTGTTGTTTATTGAGCTTCAGTTATAATACTGAAGCTCTACTGTAGTTCAAAAGTCAAAGTCAAAGCAAAGTTTATTATCAAAGTATGTGTATGTTATCCTATACTATCTTGAGATTCATTTCCTTGCAGCTGTTTATAGGAAAATAAAAAAAATACAATAGAATTTATGAAAAACCTGTACGTTAGACAGACTGACCAACAACCTGTGTGCAGATGGTATTCAAAATGGTGCTGGTGATAGATGGCAACCTTTTGCGGGCAGCTCACAAAATTACTAGATATACATAACTCCAAGCAAACTCATCACCAGAAATCCTTGACTTCGTGACCGACAGACAGCAAATTAGTAAGGAGAGGCAGCAACACGTCCTCCATGATTATTCTCAACACTGGTGCTCCACAAGGTTGTCTTCTCAACCCCTACTCTGCTACTTGTATGCTCATGACTGCACGGCCAGATTCCCCTCTCACTCCATCTACAAGTTTCCAGGTGATGCCACCATGGTGGGTCGTATCTGAAATAACAATTAATCAGAGTACTGGACAACAACCTTTCCATCAATGCAGGCAAAACAATAGAGTTTGTTATTGACTTCAGGAAGATGTGCTCCTGTCTACATCAATGGTGACGACAATTTACAATCTGTCTACAATCAAGGTGGACAGCTTCGAGTGCCTAGGATTGAACCTGTCCTGGTCCAACCACAAATGATGCATTTAGTTGTCTATTCCAAAGTACATGTGATAACAAAAATGAATCTGAGTCTGACATGCTGGGGGAAGATGTGCAATGTAGTGGTGGTTAATGCAACTGATGTGCCGTTTGCTAAAACAGTGGATGCGTGCACTCAGTGGCCACTTTATTAGGTATACTTGTGCACCTGCTGGTTAATGCAAATATCTAAACAGCCGATCACTTGGAAGCAACTCAATGCATAAAAGCATTCAGACATGGTCAAGAGGTTCAGTTATTGTTCAGACCAAACATCAGAATGAGGATGAAATATGATCCAAGTGACTTTGAACATAGAATGGTTATTGGTGCCACACAGGGTGGTTTGAGTATCTCAGAAACTACTGATCTCCTGGGATTTTCACTCACAATTGTCTCTAGAAAATGGTGCAAAAAACAACAAAAAAAAGGCAGTTCTGTGGGTGAAAATGCCTTGTTAATGAGAGAGGTCAGACAAGAATGGCCAGATTGGCTTAAGCTGATAAGAAGGAGACAGTAACTCAAATAATCATGTGATACAACAGTGGTGTACAGAGGAGCATCTCTGAACACACAATACGTCAAACCTTGCAGTGGTTGGGGTATAGCAGCAAAAGACCATGAACATACTCTCAGAGGCCACTTTGCCAGAGAGTATAATCAGTGAGGCAGGAGACAGACTGCTTCAGTGACGTCTGTCTTAGGCACATAGATGTTGGAAAGATGGAAGTCTGTGTAGGAGGGAGTGCTAGATTGATCTTAAAAGCATAAAAGGTTGGCACAACATTGTGGGCTGAAGGGGCTGTACTGTTCTCTGTTTTATGTACATTTTACTGGAACTGGTCGTTAGCTCTGCAGCAAACTGCAAGTCCCCTGGCAGAGTTATTTATGGATGTGGAAAATTATATCACATTTGAAATTCAAATTTCATATCAGTAGAATTAAGCAAAGCACACCAAACAGTGTCGGGTACTTCTCAACAGACAAGCAAATTAATTCGACGTAGAGTGGAGTTTGCTGAGGCTCAGTCAATGATCCATTACCATCACACTCAGCCTTTTGACAAGTCGTGTCTGAAGCTGCTTCACACGGGAGTGGCACTCCTTGGATTCTCAGCACCGGAATGGGGATAATCATTTGCAGACTGTCCGGTCAAATCAAATTCCCGGTCATGAGGAGATCGACAGGTAGGGAAAGATTTTTTTAAATTTCAAAATATACTTTATTCAAAAATAAATTATATACAATAAACCATTCAATAACTTTCCATCCTTTACATACGTTTCCATCATAGTCTGTACATATCCATACTTGTGGCCACCCACGTGGCACTCCAGTTGTTCACCTTACCACATCGTTGTTGAGGGGTATACTCCCCGCCACCCGGCCCCTCCCACTCCCGTAGGTGAAGAAACCTAAACCGTGGTCCTTCCCCACTGGGCCCTTGCAGTGGCTGCACCAAGTTTCAGTGCGTCCCTCAGCACGAACTCCTGTCGCCGAGAATGTGCCAGTCGGCAGCATTCTCCCACGGACATCTCCATGTGCTGGTAGATCATCAAGTTTCGGGCCGACCAAAGAGCGTCTTTCACTGAGTTGATGATCTGCCAGCAGCACCGGATGTTGGTCTCTCTGTGCGTCCCCGGGGACAGCCGGTAGATCAGAGAGTCGTCTGTTACGCAGCTGCTGGGGATGAAACATGACACTAGCCTGTCCATCCTCCTCCACACCTTCTCTGCGAACTGACAGTGTGCAAAGAGGTGGGTCACAGACTCCTCCTCACTGCAGTCCTCCCGTGGGCAGCGGGGTGCGGAGACGACGTTCCGGGCGTACAGGAGGGATCTGACTGGGAGGGCCCCTCTCACTGCCAGCCAGGCGAGGTCCTGGTGCCTGTTGGTGAGGTCTGGCAATGAGGCATTTTGCCAGATGAACTGGACGATCTGCTCCGGGAACCACCCCACTGTGTCCATCACGTCCTTCTCCTGCAGTGCCTGTAGGACACTACGTGCTGACCACTGCCTGATGGCCCTGTGGTCAACGGCGTTCTCCTGGAAGAACTTTTCTACGAAGGACAGGTATGGCAGCAACAACCAGCTGACTGGGGAGTGGGGCAAGACCCATCCTTCGTAGCCAGGGCGACAGGTAGAACCTGGGCACATAGTGGTTCTTGGTGCCCACATACCTGGGTTCTACACACAACCTGATGCAGCCACATACGAAGCTGGCCATCAGGGTGAGGGCGACATTGAGGACGTTCTTGCCCCCATTGTCCAGTGACTTGTGCATGACAGTCCGTCTCACACTCTCCATCTTGGATCCCCAGATGAATCTGAAGACAGCTTGGGTGATTTCCGAGCTGTAGGAGCAGGGGACGGGCCAGACCTGTGCCAAGTACAGCAGCCCTGAGAGCACCTCACACCTGATGACCAGGTTCTTGCCCGTTATCGACAGGGAGCGCCCTCCCCACAGTCCTAGTTTCTGTTTCACCTTGGCAGTCTGCTCCTGTCAGTTCTTGTTGCACGCCTCGGCCCCTCCGAACCAGATCCCCAACACCTTCACGTGGTCAGACCTGATGGTGAAGGGGACACTGGATTGGTCGGGCTAGTTGCCGAAGAGCATGGCTTCGCTCTTCATGTGGTTGACCCTGGCCCCCGACGCTAGCTCGAACTGTTCGCAGATGCCAATCAACCTGCGAACTGACCTCGGATCAGAGCAGAAGATGGTGACATCATCCATGTACAGGGAGATTTTCACTTGGGTCCCTCCACTGCCTGGCAGCATCACCCCTCTTATGCCCTCATCCCTCCTGATGGCTTCCGTAAAGGGCTCGATGCAGCACACAAACAAGACAGGAGAGAGGGCAGCCCTGCCTGACTCCAGACCTGATGGGGAAGCTGTCTGTTTCCCACCCGTTGACCTGGATTGCACTACGGATGTCTGTGTCAGATTCCCTCCCCAAATCCCATTTTGGAGAGCACGTCCACCACGTACGTGTGCGATATCCTGCCGAAGGCTTTCTCCTGGTCCAAGCTGATCAGGCAGGCGTTCACCCCCTGTCCTGAAAGATGCATCCCCTTGGAGAGGGCAAAACTTAGCAGAGAGGGTCTTGAACGCAGGCGCTGCATCAATTGCATTACACTGTCACAGGCAGCTTTAATGTTGCAATGGTGCTCTGCACATAGAGAGGGTTTTCTTTTTTTCTGAACTTCTCTGCTGACATTAATCTGCCCATACTCTGCAAATTAACCTGTGAGTTCCCAAACTTGCTTAACAGACAAACCACTGCGTGTGGCTTGTTAATGTAGCATTTTCATTCATGAAGGAACTACAGTCCTATCACCTTGTAAAGGTTATTCCCAGCACTCATTTTGACTGCCACCATTCCTTCGTGAACTGCAAAACATGGGCCCATGCTTCCTGTCTGGAGAATATTAAATGCACTTCCATGCTTTTAGCTTTGTGGGCTCCAGAATGCAATTAGGAAAAGACTTGAGGACCTGAGTTATTGGGAAAGATTGAATAGGTTAGATTTATAAGTGGTGGATGTGGGTTCAATTTCGAAAAGTTCTTAAGTGTTGAAATTGAACCCATATCCACAACTTCTGCTGGCAGCTGATTCCACATTCTTACCACCTTCTGAGTGAAGAAATTCTCTCTCATGTTCTCCTAAAACAGTTCACCTTTCACCCTTAACCTATGACCTCTAGTTCTAGTCTCACCCAAGCTCAGTGTAAGAAGCCTGCTTGCATTTCCCTATCTATGCCCCTCATAATTTTGTATCCCTCTATCAAATCTCCCCTCATTTTCTTGCGCTCTAGGGAGTATGGAGGTTTTTGGTCTGGTGCAGGTCGATGGGACTAGGCAGAGTAATAGTTTGGCACAGACTAGATGGGCTGAAGGGCCTGTTTCTGTGCCGTAGTGCTCCACGGCTCTATGACTTACACTGCCAAAATGATGAACACCAGAGTTTCTGCAGATGCTGGAAATCCAGAGCAACAAACACAAAATGCTGGAGGAACTCAGCAGGTCAGGCAGCATCTATGGAGAAGAATAAAATTTTGATGCTTCGGGCCGAGACGCTTCATCAAGAAGTCAGAATAAGCAGGAGGGGGCAGAAGTACAAACTGGCCAGTTAAAATGAGCATGCTTCCTCAGGAGGCTGAAGAAATCCGGCATGACCCCAACAACTCTTACCAGTTTTCATCAATGCACCATAGAAAACATTCGCCTGGATGTATAACAGTTGGGATGGCAACGGCTCTACACATGATCACAAGATACTGCAGGGAGTTGTGGACACAGCTCAGCACATCACAGGAACCAGCCTCCCCTCCATTGACTCTCCCTGCACTTCAAGTTCAAGTTCACGTTAATTGTCATCGGACTGTACATAGTTACGACCAAATGAAACAAAATTCACCCATAAATCATACACCAACATATCACATAAAAACAAATTTACTGCAAATAATTTAATAAAATATCATTCCAAGTGCAAGTAGTGTGCAGCACGGGTAAACAGTAAACAGCTCGCTGTCCTACTGACAAGACATTGATAGAGGCAGGGTAAGACTTCAGTGGTTTTCACTGCCTCAGTCAGACAGCCACCATAGTCAAAGACCCTACCCACTATTCTCTCTTCTTCCTTCTCCCTACCATCAGGCTTAAGGGCTGCTTCTATCCCACTGTTACCAGACTTTTGAACAGATAAGATAGACTCTTGACCTCACGACCCTTTACCTGCACTGCACTTTTTTGGTAGTTTTTGCACTTTGTTCTGCATTGTTATTGTTTCACCTTATTCTAGCTCACTGAACTGTATAATGGTATCTTTTGTTGTTGTTGTTCGTCCATCGTCGTTGTTGATGAAGACCTCGACACCATTATGTTGATGATGGTGTTGAGACTAGTGCTTGATTTGGATTGAAGTGAGGGGGAGTTGCACAGTGTCAGCCTCACTCTCTGTTCCCAATTCCCATCTGGATCCAGTGGCAAGACAGAGTCGAGATGGCTGGAGATGGGACTAGGCGCAGTGCATGACCAGGACGTCTTCCGTGTCTAGTCGTGCTCTACACGTTCCAAACACTTGCAGAGATCGCCTTCTTGACCATTGTACCTTCCATTGGTCTCGTCCGCTCAATCTGCCGGAGTCTGTCTTCACATGCTGGGATAGACAACTCCCTATCTCACCGAGGGTTTGAGACCCGTTGGCTACCCTCACCTGGTTTAGCCGGCTTGTCGAAGCCGTTGCCCGGGGTGTGGCCGCTGTCGCATGCAAACAGCTACGGGGAGCCACAGGTGAGAGCTGAGTGCCAGGTGGGGACCAAAGGTGGACTAACCGCCTTGAAAAGGACGTGACATGTTCCCCCACCAGAGGTGCTACCCCTCCCTGACACCCCATACACCCCATGATATCTGTATGAACAGTCTGTAGGACAAGCTTTTACTGTATTTAGGTATGTGTCAATAATAAACCAATGCTAATACTTTTACCAGTTGCCGGCGGTTTGATACTATGGCTGATTTGGCTGGTTTATTTGTGTCACATGTTCTGGGGGGAGGGTGGGGGTTCTCATTGCTACTAACTTGGATAGAGCAATAACTGACTGGCAGGAGGGAAAATGTGGGAATAAAGGGGAGTCTTTTCAGATTGGCTGCCGGTGGCTAGTGGTGTTCCACAAGGGTTTGTGTTGGGGCCACTTCTTTTTATGTCTTATGTCAGTGATTTGGACAATGGAATTGATGGCTTTGTGGCCACGTTTGCAGACGATACGAAGATAAGTGGAGGGGCAGGTAGTGTAGAGGAAGCATGGAGTCTGCAGAAGGGCTTTGATTAGGAGAATGGGCAAAGAATTGGTAGGTAGATTACAGTGTTCAGAAGTTTATGATCATGCACACTAAAAGCTTAGACCATTTTCTAAACGGGGAGAAAGTTCAAAAATCTGAGGTGCAAAGGGGCTTTGGAGCCCCCGTGCAGCATTCCCTAAAGGTTAACTGGCAGGTTGAGTCGGTGGGGAGGAAGGCAAATGAAATGTTAGCATTCATTTCGAGAGGACTAGAGTTCCAGGGCTGAGATGGCTAGCACAAGAGGGCACACTTTTAAGGTGCAGAGGAGATGTCGGGGTAAGTTTTTTATGCAGACAATGTTGAGTGCATGGAATGGGCTGACAGTGACGGTGGTGGAGGCGGATATGATAGGGTCTTTTAAGAAACTCCTGGAAAGGTATATGGAGCACAGAAAAATAGAGGGCTATAGGTAACCCCAGGTAATTTCTAAGGTAAGGACATGTTCAGTGCAGCTTTGTGGGCTGGAGGTTTTCTATGTTTCTAATATAAAAGCAAGGATGTAATGCTGAGGCTTTAAAAGACACTGGTGATGCCTAACTTGGAGAATTGTAAACAGTTTTGGGCCTCTTACTTAAGAAAAGATGTGCTGACATTGGGGAGGGTTCAGAAGAGCTTCACAAGAATGATTACGGGAATGAAAAGCTTATCGTATGAGGAGCAGTTGATGGTTCTGGGCCTGCACTCAGTGGAATTTAGAAGAATGAGAGGGGATCTCATTGAAACCTATCAAATATTGAAAGGCCTAGATAGAGTGGATATGGAGAGGATGTTTCCTATAGTGGGAGAGTCTAGGACCAGTGGCCACAGCCTCAGAATAGAGGGACATCCATTTAGAACGAAGATGAGGAGGAATTTTTTTAGCCATCTGTGGAATTCATTGCCACAGGCAGCTGTGGAGGCCAAGTCATTGGAGGTTGATAGGTTCTTGATTAGTCAGGGCATGAAAGGTTATGGGGAGAAGGCAGGAGAATGGGGTTGAGAAGGAAAATAAATCAACATGATGGAATGGCAGAGCCAAGTGGCCTAATTCTGCTCCTGTTTCTTATGGTCTTACCGTCTAAAGCTTTTGTCTTACATACCATCCAGACTACTCATGTCATCCATAAGTACATTAAGGTAGTAAAAAGGAGACAGAATATACTGTACTGTACTACTGCAGTTACAGAGAAAGTGCCTTGCAGGTGGGTAGATTGCGAGATCAAGAATTCAAAAATTCCTTTAGTGTATGAGAAGTCCATTCACCAGACTGAGAACAGCAGGGCAGAAGTTGTCTTTGAGCCTGGTGATACGTGTTCTCGGGCTTTTGAATGTTTTGCCCGATGGGAGGGGCGAGAAAAGAGGGTCCTCGATTATGTGAACTACTTTCCTCAGGCAGTGGGAAGTTTAGATCGAGTCAGCGAAGGGGAAGCTGGTTTCCATGATGCACTGGTCTGATTTCACAACTCTCTGCTGTTCCTTGCAGTCTCGGGCAGAGCAGTTGCCATACCGAGCCGAGATACATCTGGTTGGAGCTTCAGGGTTGTTTAGTGTCATTTCCAGAGCTCAAATGTAAAGGAGAATGAAATAATTGTTACTCCGGATTCAATGTGGCATATAAAAGCACAATAATAAAATAAACACAATAAATATAAATGCATAAGATAGCTTACTGTATATATATAGGTTGTATATCCATAAAGTGACACTAGGCACAAGAGTGTCTGTACATAAGGTGACTCTGACAGGAAATGATAAAGTAGTGGTGGAGGAGGGATACGGAGGGAAGTAGTGGTGGAGGAGGGATACGGAGGGAAGTAGTGGTGGAGGAGGGATACAGAGGGAAGTAGTGGTGGAGGAGGGATATGGAGGGAAGTAGTGGTGGAGGAGGGATATGGAGGGGTGGGTCAGTGGGTGGAGGTGTTGATCAGCCTTACTGTCTGGGGGAAGTAACTGTTTGTGAGTCTGTTGGTCCTGGCGTGGATGCTACGTAGCCTCCTCCCTGATGGAGTGGGACAGACAGTCCATGAGCAGGGTGGGTGGGATCCTTCATGATATTGATGGGCTTTATTCAGCACCTTTTGGTATATATATTCTTGATGGCGTGTAGGTTGGTACCGGTGATGTATTGGGCGGTTTTGACGACCCATTGTAGAGCCTTCCTGTCCGTTGCAGTGCAGTCTCTGTACCAAGCAGTCATGCAGCCTGTCAGGATGCTCTCTACTGCACATCTGGAGAAGGTTGTGAGTATTCTATGCTGCATCGAAGGAAATTAGCAAATGATACTGGGGACGTGCTGAATTTCCTCAGCCCTCTGAGGAAGTAGAGGTGTGGTTGTCGTGTTGAGGCCAATCTTGCTGAAGTTGTGGGCTTCCTATATTGGTGCCAAAGCATGGTGACACTGGCAAGCTGCCCCCAGCACATCCTCAGACCGTGTGGGCTCTGAGGAGGGCATCGAGAGGCTTCAATGGCAGAAAAACAGGGTGAGCGAGTTGTCAAGGGCCTGGCTAATGGAATAAGATATGGAAATATACACCATCATCTAGCTTGTTAGAAAAAATGGAGAGGTAAAGTAAAGTAGTTCTGAAATGATGGGAGATTTTTAAGCACAGTGGTGTTCAGAAGGACCTGGCTGCCTTTGTATATAAATCACTGAAGTTAGCATACATTACAAAAAAAACAATTGGGAAGGGAAAATGTCAAGTTGGCTTTTATTGTGAAAAATGCCTGGATAAGGATCAACAAGGGTGAGGGCTTGGTGGCCTCCCAGGTCAGCAAGTACCCTTAGGTCAATGGGTTCTAGGATCAGATCTCCATGTAAGCAGGAGGCATGCAAGTCAGCGAGTTGGGAATTCAAGGCCTGGAATTTGGGATCCTATCATAGGGGCCAATACCGAAGATTGATCAGGTCTGGATGTCGAAGCCTTGGGCCTACAGGCCTGACAGCCCACAGTGGAAGTTGTGAGTTGTCTGTGAGTCTATGAGTCCACTGGAGGCTGGAGGTCCAGAAGCCCATCCTGGGGTTGGAGGATTGTCTGTGGGTGGAGACGGTGTGTAGGAGGGAGGAAAGGAACTTGCAGACACAAGAGGTACTGCAGGTGCTGGAAATCTAGAGCAATGCACACAACATGCTGGAGGAGCTCAACAGGTCAGCAGCATCTATAGAGAGGAATAGACTGTAGACTTTTCGGGTCAAGACCCCTCATCAGGATTTCTTGTGCTGTTGTTGTTTTGTTGCTTGTTGTGTTCAGTTGTTGTTATTGTTTGTGTGGGTCTGTGGAACATTGTGGGCATGCTGTGTGGGCACCGGAATGTGTGACAACACCTTGCAGGCTGCCCCCACCACATCCTTAGGTTGTTTTGGTTGTAAACACAAACAACATATTTCACTGCATATTCCATTGTACGTGTGATCAATAAATCTGAATCTGAAGAACCTAGACAAGAGTGGAGAAGTGTGGACAAGTACATGGATGGGAGGGGTATGCAGGGCTATGAGAGGAGGGACTAGATGGGCTGAAGGGCCTGTTTCAGTGTTATATTGCTCTATGGCTCTATGTCTTGCTTTGATTATACAGGGGTCCTGGAGGGGTCAAATCGAAAAGATCATGCACAGGTCTGATCTCCCTTCCTGAGTGATGGTGTTCTTATCACAGAGAGTGTTCAGCGTGATTCATGGCTGGTAGGTTTATTGTAAGAGAAGGAATAAAGGTTACAAACACTAAACCTTTACTTCTTGAGCCCAGAAAATTCATTGAAAAGTGCAAAAGTGCTTCAAAGGCTTGACATGGGCAAAGTAGGGGGTGACATCTCCACTGACTGGGATGTCAAGAGTCAGGGGTCAAATCTCAAAATAAGGGATCTTGTTTGGGCATGGCAGATTCCTTGGCTTCATTCAGAGTAGAGTTCTTCCCTCTGCATTGGGTGGTACGGTAGCGTAGTGGTTATTACGCCACTGTTACAGCGCTAGTGACCCAAATTCAATTCCCACTGATGTCTGTTTGTATGTTTTCCCTTGATATGTGAGTTTCCTCTGGGTGCTGTGCTTTCATAGAACATAGATCAATACAGCACAATGTAGGGTCTTCACGCATGATGTTCCCTCCCACAGTTCAAAGATGTATGGTTTAACAGGTAAATTGGTTGTAATTGACTGGTGAAGACTTGTTGGGTTGGAAGGGCCTGTTTTCATGCTGTAACTCTAAATAATTTAAAGTATTCACTACTCTTTCCTACGTACAAAGTGAAACCGAGCGCCATAGGTGACAACAAGGTTTTGCACCCAGATGAGCCCAATGCCTTCTGTGCTCGTTCTGACCTTCACGAACTCCCACAGCCCCGAGGACCTTGTGACTTCAGTCTCCTAGGCCGAGGTGGGAGCACCCTTCAGGTAGCTGAACCCACAGAAAGTATCCAGACCAGGTGGGGTACCAGGCCACATACTAAAGACTTGTGCTGATCAACTGGCTGGAGTGCTCACTGATATCTTTAATCTCCTGCTTCGGTAGTTTGAGGTACTCACCTGTTTCAAGCAGGCTTCAATTATACCTGGTGCCTCAGAAGAACTTGGTAACCTGCCAACCTGCCTCAGTGACTATCATTCAGTAACACTTACATCACTGTGATGAAGTGGTCTGAGAGGTTGCTGATGTAACATATCAACTCCTGCCTGAGAAGAAACTTGCACCTGCTCCAGTTTGCCTACCGTCACAACAGGTCAACAGCAGATACCATTTCATTGACTCTTCACTCAACTCTGGAACATCGAGACAGCAAAGGTGCATACCTCAGGATGCTCTCCGTTGGCCTCAACTCAGCATTCACCACTATCATCCCCTCAAAACTGATCAATAAGCTTTAAGACTTCGGCCTCAGTATCTCCTTGTGCAACTGGATCCTGCATCAGCACAGGTGCATCACATGGCTTTGTGCTTGGTCCCCTGCTCTACTCACTTTATACTTATGACTGTGAGGCTGAGCACTGCTCCAATGCCAGAGTTAAATTTGCTGATGACATATTGTCATTGGCTGAATCAAAGGTGGTGACAAATTATCACAGAGGAGGGAGATCGAAAATCTGACTGAGTGGTGCCACAACAACAGCCTCTCACTCAATGTCAACAAGGCCAAGGAGCTGATTATTGACTTCAGGAGGAGGAAGCCGGAGGTCCATAAGCCAGTCCTCATGGGGGGGGGGGGGGTCAGAGGTGAACAGACTCAGCAACTTTAAGTTCCTCAGTGTTATCATTTCAGAGGATCTGTCCTGGGCCAGCATGTAAGTGCAATTACAAAGAAAGCATGGCAGTGCCTCTACTTTCTTAGAAGTTTGCAAAGATTTGGCATGTCACCTAAAATTTTACAAACTTCTATAGACGTGTGGTTGAGAATATACTGACTGGTTGCATCTCAGCCTGGTATGGAAACATCAATGCTCTTGAATGGAAAATTCTACAGAAATGCATGATTATGGCCCAGTCTATCATGGGTAAAGTTATCGCCATGATTGAGCACATCTGTAGGAAGTGTTGTCGCAGGAAAGTAGCATCCATCATTAGGGACCTTCACCACCCAGAACATTCTCTCTTCTCTCTGCTGGCATCAGGAAGAAGGTACAGGAGCCTCATGACCCATGCCACCAGGTGCAGGAACAGTTATTACCCCTTCATTTTCCCGAACAAGCTGAAGGTCATTGAGAAGCAGCTCCTTAGAGACCGTGTTAGGGAACTGGAGCTGCAGCTTGATGACTTTTGGCTTGTTAGGGAAAGTGAAGCAACGATAGACAGGAGCTACAGGAAACTAGTCACCCCAAGGTTACAGGAGACAGATAAATGGGTGAGAAGAGGGAAGGGAGAATGCCAGATAGTGGAGAGCACCTCTGTGGCCGTCCCTCTCAACAATAAGTACTCCATTTTGGGTTCTGTTGGGAGGGGGGGAGCTACCTGGGGGAAGCAACAGTGGTTGCACCTCTGGTACAGAGTCTGGCCCTATGGCTCAGAAGGGCAGGGAACTGAAAAGGATAGCAGTAGTGATAGGGAACTCTATAGTCAGGGGGACAGGTAGGTGATTCTGTGGATGCAAAAATGAAACACGCATGGTAGTTTGCCTCCCAGGTGCCAGGGTCCGTGATATTTCTAAATGCATCCACAATATCCGGAAAAGGGAAGGTGAGCAGCCCGAAGTCGTGGATTGGTACCAACGACATGGGTAGAAAAAGGGAGGAGAGGTCCTGAAAAAAGAATACAGGGAGTTAGGAGGGAAGCTGAGAAGCAGGACCTCAAGGGTAGTACTCTCGGGATTGCTTCCTGTGCTACGCGACAGTGAGGATAGGAATAGAATGAGGAGGCAGATAAATACGTGGCTGAAGAATTGGTTCAGGAGGCAGGGATTCAGATTTCTGTAATTGGAACCTCCTCTGGGGCAGGTGGGACTTTTATAAAAGGGACGGGTTGCACTTGAATCCAAGAGGGATCAATATTCTTGCGGGCAGGTTACTAGAGCTGTTGGGAGTGGTTTAAAATAATATGGCAGGGGGATGGGAGCCAGTATGATAGAGCTGAGGATGAGTCAGCAGGTTTACAAGTGGATGATGGGTGTAACATGAACGTAAGGAAGGACAAGCCAATGAGTGGATGCAAATGTAGACAGAGCAAAGAGTTAAATTGTACCACAGAGGCGCATTTCAAAAGGGCGAAGAATGCAGGATTGAAGGTGCATAGCATTCAGAATAAGGTGGACGAATTTGTGGCACAGTTAGAGATTAGTCAGTATGACGTGGTGGCTGAAAGAAGGTCAGAGTTGGGAGCTTAATATCAAAGGACAGGCTAGAAGGCACAGGCGGTGATGTGGTTCTGTTGGTAAGAGATGAAATTGCATCTTTAGAAAGAGGTGACATACAGTCAGAGAATGTTGAATCTTTGTAGGTGGAGTTAAGAAACTGCAAGGATAAAAAAAAACATTTTGGGAATCATCTCTAGTCTTCCAAATAGTAGCCAAGATGTAGGGTTGAGATTGCAAAGGGAGCTGAAAAAGGCTTGTAATAAGGGTAATGATACAATTATAATGGGGTCTTCAATAAGCAAGGGAAAATCAGGTTGCTGTCAGATCGCAAGAAAGGGAATTTGTTGAATGCCTACAAGATCGTGTTTTAGAGCAACTTGTGCTTGAGCCTACTCGGGGAAAGGCTATCTTGGATTAGGTATTGTGTAACAACCCAGGTCTTATTAGGGAGCTTAATGTAAAGGAACCCTTAGTAGATAGTGATCATAATATGATTGAATTCAAACTGCAGTTTGAGAGGGAGAAGCATAAGTCACATATATCAGCAACACAATGGAGTAAAGGGAATTACAGAGGCATGAGAGAAGAGCTTGCCCAGGTGGATTGGAGGAGGATACTGTCGGGGATGGCTGAAGTTTCTGGGACTAGTTTACAAGGCACAGGATAGATATGTCCCACAGAAGTTGTTCTCATATGGCAGGAATAGGCAACCATGGCTGACAAGGGAAATTAAGGACTGCATAAAGCCGAGGAAAGACCATGTAAGGTAGCAAAAGTGAGTGGGAAGTTGGATAATTGGGAAGCTTTTAAAATCCAACAAAAGGCAACTAAAAAAGCTATAAGAAGGGAAAAGATGAACTGTGAGGGCAAACTAGCCAATAATATAAAGCAAGATATTAATTTTTTTCAGTTATATAAAGAGTAAAAGACGGGTGAGGATGGACATTGGACCACTGGAAAATGATGCTGGTGAGGTAGTAGTGGGGGACAAAGAAATAACAGATGAACCTAATGGTACTTTGTGTCTGCCTTCACTGTGGAAGACATTAGCAGTGTGCCAGAGGTCCGTGAATGTCAGGGAGCAGGAGTGTGCGCCATTGCTATTACAAAGGAAAAGTGTGAGGCAAACTGAAAGATCTTAAGGTGGATAAGTCACCTGGACCAGATGGACTACACCTCAGAGTCTGAGAGAGGTTGCTGAAGAGATAATGGATGCATTGGTTATGATCTTTCAAGAATCACTTGATTCGGGCATAGTCCTGGAGGTCTGAAAGATTGCAAATGTCACCCCACTCTTTAAGAAGGGAGGAAGGCAAAAGAAAGGAAATTATAGGCCAGTCTTATTGACCTGCACCAGGACCATACCCTCCATACCCCTCCCATCCATGTACCAATGCAAACTTCTCTTAAATGTTGAAATCAAACTCATATCCACCACTTCCGCTGGCAGCTCATTCCACACTCTCACCCCCTCTGAGTGAAGAAGTTCCCCCTCATCTTCCCGTTAAACATTTCACCTTTCACCCTTAACTCATGACCTCTAGTTCTAGTTTCACCCAAACTTGAGGAAAAATGGCTGCTATCTATACCTCTCATAATTTTGTATACAGTGCCTATATCAAATCTCTCCTCATTATCCTCGGCTCCAGGGAATAAAACCTATTCAACCTCTCCCTGTAACTCTGGTCCTCCAGTCTCTCCAGTGTGCATTGCTTAAGATTTCCAACATCTGTATGTTGTAGTCTGAGGAGGTTAGGTGCTGTGAATTTCTGACCCGGAATTTGTCCTGAATGCATTTCAGTTATGGGGAGAGATTGGGTGGAGGCTGAGTTTGTTTTCCTTGATGCAGAACAGGCTGAGGTGTATGAAATTGGGAGGAGCTTGGACAAACAGTTAAAAACTTTACTGTGCGATAGTTTTCTGAAACAAGAGGTCATGATGCAATGCTGCAGCATAGCGGTTAGCGCAATTGCTTTACAGTGCTTGCAGCCACTGATCAGGGTCAAATTCCCACCACTGTCTGTAAGGATTTGCATGTTCTCGCTGCACTCAACGTCTCCAGCATCTGCAGAATTTCTTGAGCCCTGGCTGTGACGTTGGACACTCTACTGTTGTAACGTTGGCTTTGTTTGTTTGCTTTCTCCAGAATGCAGGTACACGTGCCACACTCACTGCCGAGACTTGGTCCAACTTGACTGCCAAAAGAGTGCTAAATCAGTCGAACACAACTCCTGCTCTGACAAAGTGGTGCAAGAGTCTCTCAGGAGTGATAAGGTAAGACATTTAATCAGCTAATTTTGACTTACATCATCGTGCAAGGTGCCTGCAGGTGATGAAAGTCTCCAAAGACCAGGATGTGTTGCAACGTAAAAGGCGGACAAGATCAGAAAGGGTGATGAATACAAGACTGAAGGTGTTATATTTGAATGCGTGCAGTATACGGAATAAAGTCGATGAACTTGTAGCGCAGTTACAGATTGTCATGTATGACGTTGTGGGCATCACTGAATCATGGCTGAAAGATTATAGCTGGGAGCATAATGTTCAAGGATACACATTGTATTGAAAGGACAGGCAAGTAGGCAGAGGAGGTGGTGTTACTCTGTTGGTATAAAATGAAATGAAATCATTAAAAAGAGGTGACATCGGGGAAGAAGGTGTTGAATCATTGTGGATAGAGCTAAGGAACTGCAAGGGTAAAAAGACTCTGATGGGAGTTATATAGTGGCCTCCAAAAAGTAGCAAAGATATGATCTACAAATTATAATGGGAGATAGAAAAGCCATGTCAAAAGGGCAAAGTTACCATAGTTATGGGGGATTTCAATATGCAGGTAGAGTGGGAAAATCAGTTTGGTGCTGGATCCCAAGAGGGGGAATTTGTTGAATGCCTATGAGATGGCTATTTAGAGCAGCCTGTGGTTGAGCCCACTAAGGGATCAGCTGTTCTGGATTGGGTGTGGTGTAATGAACCAGAATTGATTAGAGAGATTAGGTAAAGGAACCCTGAGGGACAAGTGATCATAATATGATAGAATTCACCCTACAATTTAAGTAGAAGCTAAAGTCAGATGTATCAGTATTACAGTGGAGTAAACGGAATTACAGAGGCATGAGAGAGGAGCCGGCCAAAATTGTTCGGAAAGGAACACTAGCAGGGATGACGGCAGAACAGTAATGACTGGAGTTTCTGGGAGCAATTTGGAAGACATAGGATAGATACAATGGTGCTAGAAAGATTCTGAAACCTGCAGAATTTTCTCTATTTTTGCATTAAAATGACCTGAAATGTAATCAGATCTTCATGTAAGTCCTAAAGCTAGATAAAGAGAATCCAATTAAATAAATAGCACAAGAAAATTTATACCTGTGCATTTTTTCTTGAGAAAGATGATCCAACATTACGTGTATTTGTTGGAAAAAGTATGTGAACCTTTGCTTTCAGTAACTGGTATGACCCCCTTGTACAGCAATAACTTCAGTCAGGTGTTTCCGGTAACTGTTAATCAGTCTTGCACATCGGCTTGGAGGAATTTTAGGCCATTCCTCCTTACAAAACCGCTTCAACTCTGGGATGTTGGTGGGCTTCCTTGCATAAATTGCTTGCTTCAGGTCCTTCCAAAACATGTCTGTAGGATTAAGGTCAGGACTTTGACTCGACCATTCAAAAACACTAATTTTCTTTTTAAACCATTCTGTTGTTGATTTATTCTTGTCTTTTGGGTCATTATCTTGTTGCATCATTCAACTTCTGTGAAGCTTCAGGTGCTACCCTGACATTCTCCTGTAAAATGTCTTGATACAATTTTGAATCAATTGTTCCCTCAGTGATTGCAAGCTGTCTGGGCCCTGAGGCAGCAAAGAAGCCCTGAACTATGATGCTCCTTCCACCATGCTTCACAGCTGGAATGAGGTTTTGGTGTTGATGTGCATTGCCCTTTTTCCTCCAAACATGGCAATTTGTACTTCTGCCAAAAAGTTCAACTTTTGTCTCACATGTCCACAGAACATCGCTCCAGAAGAGTTGTAGAACATTCAGGTGGTCTTTTTCAAATATGAGATGTGCAGTATTTTTTGGGGGGAACAGTGATTTCCTCTGTGGTGTCCTGACCACTCTTGTTCTGTGTTTTTCTTATAGTGGACACATGAATACAGACTTTAGCAAGCTCTAGAGATTTCTGCAGGTCTTTTGCTTTATTCTTGGGTTCTTCTTCACCTTCTTCAGCATTGCATGTTGTGCTTTTGGTGTGATCTTTGTAGGATGCCAGACATCCCACCCTGCAAAAACTCATTTCAGGGAGATAGCACCACCATTTCAGGGAGGTAGCACCCGCGCCCCCCCCCCGCCCCGTCGACCTCCAAGGGCGCATGTATATGGGATATTTGATTATGAAAGAACACAACAATTTATTTGACACATATTGAAACTATTTACACACACACTATATATATTCCTTGTTGAGTATTTTGTTGGCAAATAGCTTTTCTATTTCTTTTGCAAACTTCCCTAGTACTGTGATGTGGCTCTGCTGAAAAGAACTGTGAAATACTTGCAACACACATCAAAGTTGCCGGTGAACGCAGCAGGCCAGGCAGCATCTCTAGGAAGAGGTACAGTCGACGTTTCAGGCCGAGACCCTTCGTCCTGATGAAGGGTCTCGGCCTGAAACGTCAACTGTACCTCTTCCTAGAGATGCTGCCTGGCCTGCTGCGTTCACCAGCAACTTTGATGTGTGTTGCTTGAATTTCCAGCATCTGCAGTATTCCTGTTGTTTGTGAAATACTTGAGCAGCCTTCCCTGTGATTAGACTCCCTAGTATGTTGTGGTCCCTAAAAGAAATAGAAGCATAAGGTGTGTCCTTATTATATTGTCTTATGTAATACTTTGTTTAGTGATTTTGTCTAATCTATAAACCAATCTGTAATCTGTAAACTGGGTATATGCAGAAAATGTGACATTAAAATATTATCATGGAATCGTTTTTTAATTCTATTGCAACTTTAAGCACGTCTACAGGGAGTTTGTCCTCATCACGTAGGACATCAATAGAGTAGCTCCTTAGCAGCTAGCCAGCTAGTTTAAATAACGTTAGCTATGCTAATGAACGAATGACACCTGTTAAACTCACCTCAACATGTCTTTTACAGTCTTAACCCACCATGGGCAATAGAAAAGTCACTGTTGCAAACAGTACTGCGAGCAACACTGACATTATTTTTGACCCCTGTTAGGCAGGGGTACACTTTAGTGTAGTCTGGGGTGAAGTACGTTTTATATTTTCTTTTTTTGAAACACTTTGCCATGGCAGTGCAGGACACGAAACTGAACTGATGGAGAGACAGAGTCGACTATAAAGCCCGCCCACAGAGAAAACTGATAGGTCTACCTAGCACAAAGAGAGACCAATCAGGATGCTTGCTCTCACTCCCCCTCTCCCTCTCATTTCCAGGATTTTTAATATAATTTGTGGGTGTCAGGGAGCTGCTATTAATATGCGGGAGACTCCCGGAACTTCCGGGAGAGGTGGGATTTCTGGGATGCCCACTCCTACGGAGAGTAGGAACAGTATCTAGTTTCTTCCATTTGTAGACAATTTCTCTCACTGTGGACTGATGAACACTCAGCTCTTTAGAAATGCTTTTGTAGCCTTTTCTAGTTTCATGCATCTCTACAATTCTTCTTCTAAGGCCCTCAAACAAGGCCCCAAACAGTCCTCCTTTCTATGTTTCTAGATGAGGCAACACTTCATGTGTGAGTCTGTGGGGTTCAAAGGTTTCAAAAGTACATTTAATGTCAGAGAAATGTATACGATATACATCCTGAAATGCTTTTTCTTCGTAACCATCCATGAGAAACAGAGGAATGCCCCAAAGAATGAATAACAGTTAAATGTTAGAACCCCGAAGTCCCTCCCAGTTCCCCTCCCTCCCGCACATAAGTGACAGCAAGCAACGATCCCTCTCCCCCCACCAGCAAATAAAAGCATCGGCGCCCCCCACCGAGCACTCAAGCATGCAGCAAAGACACAGACTTGCAGTACTCCAAAGACTACTAGTTCATCACTGTATCTGGTGCTCCCAGTGTGGCCTCCTGTGTATCAGTGAGTCCTGACGTAGATTGGGAGACCGCTTCACCAAGCACCTACACTCTATCAGCCAGAAAAAGTGGGATCTGCCTGTAACCACCCGTTTCAATTCCACGTCCCATTCCCATTCCGACATGTCAGTCCATGGTCTCCTCTTCTGTCGCGAAGAGGCCACACTCAGGATGGAGAAGCAACACCTTATATTCCATCAGGGTAGCTGCCGACCTGATGGCATGACCTTCGATTTCTTGAACTTCTGATAATTGCTCCCCCATCTCTTTCACCATTCCCCATTCCCATTTTCCTCCCTCACCTTATCTCCCTACCTGCCCATCATCCCCCTCTGGTGCTTCTCCCCCTTCCCTTTCTCTCATGGTCTTCTATCCTCAAAGATCAAAGCTGAAAGTAAAATATATTGTCAGAGTACATGCATGTCACCACATACAACCCTGGGGTTCTTTTTCTTCAGGCATACTCAACAAATCTATAGAACAGTAACTGTAAACAGGATCTGTAAGCTGTGAACAAACTGTGCAAATGCAGATATAAATAAATAGCAATAACTAATGAACATGAAATAACAAGATAAAAGAGTAATTAAATGAGTGTAGTTATCCCCTTTTATTCGAGAGCTCGATGTTTGAGGGCTAGTAACTGTTCTTGAACCTTGTGGTGCAAGTCCTGAGGTACTTGTACCTCTACCTGATGGCAACAGTGAGAAAAGAGCGCGGTGAGGATTTTTGATGATGGATGCTGCTTTGCTATGGCAACGTTTCATGTAGATGTGTTCAATCGTTGGGAGGGTTTTACCCATGATGTACTAGGCCAAATTCACTACCTTTTATAGGATTTTCCACTCAAAGGCATTGGAGTTCCCATACCAGCCAGTAAACACACCTTCCACCACACATCTATAGAAGTTTGATTTTGCTATGGTTGTGGTTTTTGTGGATGTGCTGTATTTTTTTGTTTGTTTGTTTGTTAGTAATAAAAAATCACATCTATAGAAGTTTGCCTCTCCCATCACATTCCTGCACCTGCAACACTGTACCTCTTCCCAGCTCTTTACTTCACCCTCTCCCCTCTCCCAGTTTCACCGACACCTGCCACCTCGTACCCCTCCGCCTTACTCTGACTTCTCCCCTACCTTCCAGTCCTGAAGGGTCTTGGCCGGAAATGTCGACTCTTTACTCTTTTCCGTAGATCCTGGCCTGCTGGTTTCCTCCAGTGTTTTGTGTGTGTTGCTTTGGATTTCCAACATTTGTAGATTTTTTTCATGTTTGTGTATGGTCATGCACTTTGGTAGAAGAAATAAAAACGTATACTATTTTCTAAATGGAGACAAAATTCAAAGATCTGAGGTGCAAAGGGTCTTGGGAGTCCTTGTGCAGGATTCCATGAAGGTTAATTTGCAGGTTGAGTCGGTGGTACTGAAAGCAAATGAAATATTAACATTCATTTCGAGAGGACTAGAATATAAAAGCAAGGATATAATGCTAAGGCTTTATAAGGCATTGGTCAGACCGCACATGCAGTATTGTGAGCAGTTTTGTCTTTTTATCTAAAAAAGGATATGTTTATATTGGAGAGAGTTCAAAGAAGATTAATAAAAATGATTCAAGGATTGAAAGACTTTTCATACGAGGAGCACTTGATGGCTGTGGACCTGCACCCACTGGAATTCAGAAGAATGAGGAGGGATCTTATTGAAACTTATTGAATGTTGAAAGGCATCAATACAGTGGATATGGAGAGGTTATTTCCTATAGTGGGACAGTCTAAGACCAGAGGACACAGCCTTAGAATAGAGGGACATTCATTTAGAATAGAAACATAGAAACATAGAAAATAGGTGCAGGAGTAGGCCATTCGGCCCTTTGAGCCTGCACTGCCATTCAGTATGATCATGGCTGATCATCCAACTCAGAACCCTGTACCAGCCTTCTCTCCATACCCCCCGATCCCTTTAGCCACAAAGGCCATATCTAACTCCCTCTTAAATATAGCCAATGAACTGGCCTCAACTGTTTCCTGTGGCAGAGAATTCCACAGATTCACCACTCTCTGTGTGAAGAAGTTCTTCCTAATCTCGGTCCTAAAAGGCTTCCCCTTTATCCTCAAACTGTGACCCCTCGTTGAGGAATTTCTTTAGCCAGAGAGTGGTATATCTGTGGAAGTTGTTGCCACGGGCAGCTGTAGAGGCCAAGACATAGGGTACATTTAAACCTAGGGGTTGATAGATTCTTGATTGATCAGAGCATGAAGGGATACAGGGAGAAGGCAGGAGATTGGGTCTGAGAGGGAAATGGATCAACCATGATGAAATGGCGGAACTGGCCCAATGGGCGAAATGGCCTAATTCTGCTCTTATTGCTTATGGTCTTATTAGCTTTATTTGTCACATATAAGTACATTGAAACAGCCAAACATACAGTGAACTGTGTCATTTTGCATCAGTGACCAACAGTCTGAAGATGTGCTGGGGGTAGCCAGCAGGTGTCACCATTCCTCCAGTGCCAGTGGAGCATGCTCATAACTTACTAACCTCATATATAACTTACCAACCTCAACCCATAACTTACTAACCTCATACATAACTTACTAACCTCAACCCATAACTTACTAACCTCATACATAACTTACTAACCTCAACCCATAACTTACTAACCTCATACATAACTTACTAACCTCAACCCATAACTTACTAACCTCATACATAACTTACTAACCTCATACATAACTTACCAACCTCAACCCATAACTTACTAACCTCATACATAACTTACTAACCTCAACCCATAACTTACTAACCTCATACATAACTTACTAACCTCAACCCATAACTTACTAACCTCATACATAACTTACCAACCTCAACCCATAACTTACTAACCTCATATATAACTTACTAACCTCAACCCATAACTTACTAACCTCATACATAACTTACTAACCTCAAACCATAATTTTTGGAATGTGGGAGGAAACCAGGGCACCAGGAAGAAACCCGGTTTTTCACTGGGAGGATGTACAGATTCCTTACAGACAACAGGAAGAAACCCGGTTTTTCACCGGGAGGATATACAGACTCCTTACAGACAACAGCAGAACTGAACCCAATTTTTCACTGGGAGTATGTACAGACTCCTTACAGACATCAGCAGAATTGAACCCATGTTGCTGGCACTATAATATCATTATGCTAACTGCCGTGCTACAGTGCCACCCTGCTATTCAGTACACCGGTCCTTCGGCCCAATTCATTTATGCCAACCAAGCTGCCAGACTGAGGTCGCCCTATTGTATTATCCAAGCTTTGAATGAATTGCTTCGGGATTCAGTTACATCACATCACTTTGCAGAGTGGAATGTAATCACGACCGTTCTTGGGTCATTTTATGTGCACAACTCCACTGGCTGGGAAATCAGGTCACCTCCTTGTGAGTAACTTCAAATATTATCGGATGGTTTGATGGAGAAGGTTTTATTTTTCTCCAAAAGAATCCGGCAAAGAGCTGGAGGAACTCAGTGGGTCAGGCAGCATCTTTGGAGGGAAATGTTTTGGGTTGAGAAAGATCTGGACCCAAAACATTGACTGTCCATTTCCCTCCACAGATGTTGCCTGACTCAATGACTTCCTCCGTTTTTTAATTACAAGAGATTTTGCAGATGCTGGAAATCCAGAGCAACGCACACAAAGTGCTGGAGGAACTCAGCAGGTCAGGCAGCTTCTATGGAGAGGGATAAACAGTCGATGTTTTGGGCCGAGACCTTTCTTTAGGACTGCGAAGGAAGGGGGCAGAAGCCAGAATAAGAAAGAGGGGAGGGGAGGAGAAGGATTACAGGCTGGCAGGTGATAGGTGAAGGGGAAGGTATATGGGCAAGGGAGGGGGATCTTGTTGAAGGGTCTCAGCCCAAAACGTTGACTCCATAGTTGCTGCCTGACTTACTGACTTCCTCCAGCATTTTGTGTGTGTTCCTGCATTGCTTTGAGTGTTGCTCCAGATACCAGCATATACAATCTCTTGTGTCTCCATGTAGTTATCAGCCTGGTGTCAGCACGCTCTGATCCTTAAATAGCTGCATTATCCAGTCAAGCCGATACTGCAAGTAAATAATTCAGTTTGTGAGGGAGATGCCAGTTCACAAGCCTCAGTGGAGCCGGGAGATGATTTTCTCCACTCAGTTAGTACTGGATGTGATGTACGTAGGCAGCACTGATTAACTATTTGGTTCAATTAATAACTTACATCGAACGGGATCATCTATTATGCTATATTGTACTGAGCAAAACAGCTTTATTTTGCTGGTAATTGGGAATTTTGCCTGATATATATATATGGTGCTTAAGATTTTTTCACAGTACTAATTTTATGTATTTCACCATACTGCTGCAAAAAAAAACTAAATTCATGGCATATGTGAGTGATAAGCCTGATTCTGATATGGGTCTCTATTGTGGACTGAGAGTGGGAAGGGGGCTGGAAAGGGGAATCGTGGTTGGGAAGAGGGGACGGGATTGGGGAGCACCAGAGAGACGTTCTGTAATGATCAATAAACCTATTGTTTGGAATCAGATGACCTTGACCTGTCTCAGGTCTGGGTGTGTCTGCACCAGTGCCAGACCCCACCCCCAGCACTCCTCTGCCACCTGTCCCACACCGCTCCACCGTCACCATTTCCAACATCCTTTGCTCTGCCAGATTTGCAAACTCGCCCTCCGCTCCACGTTGACAAATACAGTACTGTGCAAGATTCTTCGACACTCTCGCTATATACATATGCCTAAGACTTTTGCATAGCACTGAACTTCGATAATAAATGTACTGTGAACTTTGTAGTAACTGAATACAATAATGTACACTGTGAAGTATTCAAGTAGATAATAAGAAGAGTCATAGACAGATACAACAGGGAGACAAGCTCTTTGGTTGAGCGAGCTAGGGTTTTCCTTTTGGAACCAAGGACCATGAAAGGAAATTGATAAGGGTGTATAAGGTGATAAGAGGCATAGATAGGATAGACGGCTAGCACCTTTTTCCCAGGGTAGCAATGGCTGATGTGAGGGGACATAATTTTAAGGTGATTGGAGGAAAGCGCAGAGGATGTCAGAGGCAGGTTTTTCTCACACAGAGAGTGGTGGGTGTGTAGAAAGCACTGCCAAGGGTGGTGATAGAGGTAGATGCATTTGAGTCATTAAGAGACTCTTAGATAGGCACATGGATGATAGGAAAATGATGGAAAGGTTAGATTGTTCTTGGAGTAGGTTAAAAGGTTAGCATAACATTGTGGGCTGAAGGGCCTGTGCTGTGCTGTACTCTTCTATGAGCCCATTGCAACCACCCAGGACCCATTGCTGGGACTGTGAGGCAGCAGCTCTATCAGCTGCGCCCCTCTGCTACCCTGCTGAGGTAATTAATAAAGTGTCCTTTAGACCAGTGACCTAGGCCTTCTGAAGTAGTTATTTTTAAATGAGTCGTGGGGCTGAATTGTGTAATGATACAAATTACTCCATTAACCTTCACTATACACTTTACAGGTAAGCTCTCCAACAGAGAAGGTCCCTCACATTAAAGTAGTTGCCAGAAGGTGGCGGGATTATATTTGATTTTAATAGATCTTGGCTATGTGGGAATTAATGTTGCCATTAAAACCAAGTGTATTGTCATCTGCACGAATACGTGACTGCACAGGTACAATGAAACACTTACTTACAGTGGCATCACAGGCACATGACATCAGATAAACAGCATTCACGAGAAAAAAACATAAATTATAAATTGCAGAATTTGTAACAAAAAAACAAGACTACAGTGTTGCTGTAGTGATTAGGATTGGGCAGGTTGGTTCCGGAAGCGAATGGTTGAAGGGAGGTAGCTGTCCGTGAACCTGGTGGTGAGGGACTACAGGCCTCTGTACCTCCTGCCCTATGGTAGCTGTGAGAAGATGGCATAGCCTAAATGGTGGGGATCTTTGACGATAGATTAAGACAGCGCATCCTGTAGATCTTTCGGTGGTGGCCCGTGAGTTGGCCATGATGTGCCTGTGGTCTTGATGTGGTCCCCTGCACACTGGTTAAACCAAATGCAGCTTTGGAGATCACCTTGCAGATTGCTCCATTCTGAACTGGCAGGCTTGTTTTCGTGATTCATTGCATTTCCACTCTGACCTCTCCAGCTTCAGTCTCTTACACTGTTCCAGTCAAGTCCGATGCAAGCTCAAGGAATGACACCTTATCTTCAGTTTACTGACTTCGCATCAACTATCAGATTAGTTTTATTTATCGCCTGTACCTCGAAACATACAGTGAAATATATTGCTTTGTGTCAACGACCAGCACAGTTCAAGGATGTACTGGAGGCAGCCCATAAACTTCCATTGCCAACGTTGCATGTCCACAACTCACTCACCCTAGCATGTACGTCTCTAGAATGTGGGAAGAAACCAGTGCAGCCAGAGAAAATCCGCGTGGTCCGAGGAGGAATGTTCAAGCTGCGTACAGACAACAGCGGGAATCAAACTCCAGTCAGTGATCAGTGGCACTGTAAAATGACTATTGCTACCATGCCAACCACCCGTCAAGCACGCCTTTATTCACTAATCCAATGTATTCCCCCTGCGTTCCCAGATTCCACCACTAACACACTGGCACACTGGTCACCCTCACCAGCTTTTACAAGAGTCCCACAGAAAGCATCCCATCTGGACGCACTACGGCTTGGTACGGCAACTGTTCTGCCCAAGGCTTCGGAAATTGCAGAGCGTTGTGAGCACAGCGCAAGGCAGACTCCCTTCCACTGGCTCCGTTTTCACTTCCGGCTGCCTCAGGAAAACAGCTAACATAATCCAGGACCCTTCCCACCCCGAACATTCTCTCTTCTCCCCTATCCTATCGGTCAGAAGATACAAAAGCCTGAGAACACATATCAATAGGCTCAACAATGGCTCCCATTTCACTGCTATAAGATTACTGAACATGCAATAAAGATGAACTCTTGAGCTTTCAATCTAGTTTATTGTAGCTCTTGTATTGCACTTCCTATGTAATGATAACATTAACAAAAACTTTTCCTGTATCTCAGTGCATGTGACGATAATTGAATTTTATTTTATTTCTTACATCCTTCACATACATGAGGAGTAAAAATCTTTATGTTCCGTCTCTGTCTAAATGTGCAATCATAGTAATTTATAATAAATAGAACAGTCAATGTAACATAGAAATACATTCAAATCAGCGTGAGTTAATCAGTCTGATGGCCTGGTGGAAGAAGCTGTCCCGGAGCCTGTTGGTCCTGGCTTTTATGCTGCTGTGCTGTTTCCTAGATGGTAGCAGCTGGAATAGATTGTGGTTGGGGTGACTTGGGTCCCCAATGATCCTTCGGGCTCTTTTTACACACCTGTCCTTGTAAATATCCAGAATCATGGGAAGTTCACAACTACGGATGTGCTGGGCTGTCCGCACCACTCTCTGCAGAGTCCTGTGATTAAGGGAGGTACAGTTCCCATACCAGGCAGTGATGCAGCCAGTCAGGATGCTCTCAATTGTGCCCCTGTAGAAAGTTCTTAGGATCTGGGGGCCCATAGCAAACTTCCTCAACCATCTGAGGTGAAAGAGGCGCTGTTGTGCACAGACCATGTGAGGTCCTTGGTGATGTGGATGCTGAGGAACTTAAAGCTGTTTACCTTCTGAACCCCAGAGCCATTGATGTCAATAGGGGTTAGCCCGTCTCCAATCCTCCTGTAATCCACAACCAGCTCCTTTGTTTGTGCGACATTGAGGGAGAGGCTGTTTTCTTGACACCACTGTGTCAGAGAGATGACTCTGACAATAATAAACCAATTAACAATCAAGAGACAATAACCTACCAAACTGCATGTCTTTGGGATGTGAGCAGAAGCTGGATTGGTGGATATGGAAATGCCAATGCCCAGGAATGGAAACGGTGGAGGCAACCCAGTCCATCACAGGCAAATCAACTCCCCACCGTGGATTACATTTATAAGCAATCCCTCCACAAGAAAGCAGCGTCCATCAAGATCCTGCGCCAACTGGGCCACGCTCTCTTCTCACTACCACCATCCGGCAGGAGGTACAGGAGCCTTAGGTCCCACACCACCAGGTTCAGGAACAGTGATTACCCTTCACCCATCAGGCTCCTGAACCAGTGTGGATAACTCCACTCACCTCAACACTGAACTGATCCTACAACCTATAAGCTCACTTTCAATGACTCTTTACAACTCTTGTTCACAGTATCATTTTTATTTGCAGTTTGTCTTCTTTTACATGTGTATAGTACTTCATAAAATTCTATTGTATTTCTTTATTTGCCTGTAAATGCCTGTAAGAAAATGAATCTGAAGGTACTATATGGTATCATATCCATACTTCAATAATAAATTTAGTTTGAACTTTGGTTGAACATGGGCTGTGGGGCTGAAAGGCCTGTCTCTATGCTCTAACTCTCCATGAGTCTGTAATGGCTGGAAGAGATTAGTTTGGTCAGAACGGTTGGTGATTGACTGCTGACACAGCACCGGATGGCCGAAACAGGCAGACACTCATTTACACAAGAAAGTCTGCAGATACTGGAGATGCAAAGCAGCACACACACAAAATACTGGAGGAACTCATAAACCTTAACTATTCATTTCCATAAATGCTGCCTGGCTTGCTGAGTTCCTCCAGCATTTTGTGTGAGACCCTCATTTATTTCAGTTGACTACCATATGTATTAAATCTCCCCTGAATCCTTGCTCTTGCTCTCTGTGGTCATTGCTGCTCCAAAACTACCACTGATTTATTGTTAGTCTGTGAAACGAACTAACACATGGTTTTCACACTCTAATTATACTGAATTTAAACTGTCGTGGATAGGCTATAATTCACCCATTGTTGTTGCAATTTTGCTCCCAGTCCACACCGATGCACTTTGCTATGGAGTCCTTGTCTTGCAGGTCAATTAGACAGGCATGGAGGCAATGGGCTGGAAGGCCTCTTGGAGTGTTAGTTCACTTTAATAAAGTTTCACGGTGATAGAATACATTTCCTGAGAGTCTAAAGGGAACATTGGAAATAGAATGCTCGTAATCCTAAGGAGATATCATATTGTCATAGAGTCACACAGCATTCAAACTGTCCCTTTGGCCCATCTAGTCTATGCCAACCCATACACCCATGAAAGCTGGTTCCATTTCTTGGCATTTGGCTCATAATCTTCTGAACATTTCCTATTTGTGATCCATTCAACTGTCATTTAAAAGTTGTTATTGTACCTGCCTTAACCTCTTCCTCTGGCAGCTCATTCCACATACACACCACACTCTACTTCTTATTAAATCTCTCCCCGCTCATCCTAGATTTAAGCCCTCTCTAGTTCTTGATTCCTTTGAAAAAAATTGTACTCACCCTGTCTTTGTCTTGTAACTTTTTAATATCCTTTGGGGTAGGGAAAAAGGAACTTGCATTACCCTTGCATTTTTCACTTCTTCATGGAGACTCAAAGCAGGGAAGTTCTTTCAGAGCTGTATTGGCTGGTGCATCATTGTGAGTGCAATATACAGCAAACTCCCTCAGTTAGGATGGCATTTTGAGCAGAAACTTTAATGATTCTGGTGTGGGATTCTAGATCCAATGACGTAGATGCCATGGCCAAGAAAGCTCACCAACGCCTCTACTTCCTCGGGAGGCTAAAGAAATTTGGCATGTCCCGTTGACCCTACCAATGGGTGGCTGAGTGGATGATGACTGTAGAAAGCATCCCACCTGGAAGCACCACGGCTTGGTATGGGATCTGCTTGGCCCGTGACCACAAGAAACCGGAGAGAGTTGTGGACACAGCTCAGCACATCACAGAAACCAACCTCTCCTCCATTGACTCTGTCTACATTTCTCACTGCCTCAGTAAAGCATAATCAAAGGCCCCACCCACCCTGGACATTCTCTATTCTGCCCTCTCCCATCGGGCTGGTACAAAATCCTGAAGCCACATACTACAAGGCTCAAGAACAGCTTCTATGCTGCTCTTATAAGACTATTGAGTGGTTCCCTAGTATAATAAGATAGACTCCTGACCTCATAATCTACCTCGCACATTATCTTGCACATTATTGTTTACCTGCGCTCCTGCACTACACTTTCTCTGTAGCTGCTACACTTTATTCTGCATTCAGTACCTCAATGCACTGTGTAATGATCTGATCTGAATGAACAGTATGCAAGACAAGCCTTTCACTGAATTTCAGTACATGTGACAATAATGAACTAGTTTCAGTTTTAGTTCTGAACATAGATGCCAGGGTAAGATTTAAACTGGACTGAACAGGCCAAAACGTCACTGCTGACCATCGATCATCCTTTCGATGGAGTGTGAGCCGAGACATTTATGTTTCCCAGTCTTCATTTAACACAAAGGAGAGAGTGTTACCAACTGAGAGAGACTGAACAAAAGGAAACCTTAGCACTGATTTTCCAGTCTGATAGTTTTGCGATTGCTAATTGTATTTGATTTTCCAAATACATATGCCTGACATGAAGCAATGTTTTGTGTTTGCCTGTGTTCGATCTTATCTATTACTGTTCAGACCAATCATAATTCTCTTTTGGATTAACTTGTTCTGCCATTCACTGATTGGCCTCCCATGTTTCCATGGCAACCCCAGGATTTGTATAGCCCACAAACTGAGCTACGTTCAATTCCTGAATCCAAGCCCATCTGGATCATAGTATCGTTACAGCATAGAAGGAGGCCATTTGGCCCATTGAATCCATGCATTGAAGAGAGGGGACATTCTCTCTTCTCCCCTCTCCCATTAGGCAGCAGATACAATAGCGTGAAAGCACATATCACCAGGCTCAGGGACAGCTTGTATCCCACAGCTACAAAACTACTGAATAACTCCCTCGTACAATAATGTGCACTCTTGACCTCACAGCCTACTTCATTATAGCCTTGCACCTCGTTGCTGATCTGCACTGCACTTTATCCATAGCTGTTACACTTAGCTCTGCATTCTGTTATTGTTTTACCTTCTTCTGCCTCAATACACCGGGTAATGATTTGATCTGTATGAACAGTATACAAGACTGGCTTTTCACTCTATCTCGGTACATGTGACAATGATTAACCAAATCCAATTCCAGCCATTCAACCCACTGAATCCGTGCAAAACAGCTATGTCCTGTTCCCTTGCCTTTTCCCTAGGACAGGTGCCTATCCAATTGCCTTTGGAAGGGATGAACTGATTGTCATTCCAACAATCTGTGGGTGGTGATTTTGCTCGGCATAAACCAAAATCCCCTTGACATTTTGCCCCAAAGTTGAAACTTGCGCCTCTAGTGTTGAAGCTTGCCCTAATGTTTCCTCAATCTATCCTCTCACAATGTATCATGGTCCTTAAACCTCTATCAAGCTCCCCGTCCAGTAACGCTGACCCTTCTTTATTACACTGAAGCTTCAGCTTGTCTTCCTGTGGGATGAGGTGGGACTTGAACCTACATCTTAGACGAAGAAAAAGTCGCGGCAGACGGAGTAAGTGAGCGACGTGTAAAGGAAGCCATTCTGCCCATAAGGCCTGTATCAGCAATTTCCAGTCATCAGGGTTAATCCTGACCTCTGGTGCTGTCTTTGTGGAGTTTGCACATACTCACTGTTTCTGCGGGGCTCCCACTTTGCAGAATGTGCTGGTAGGGTAGCTGGCCTGGTGTAGGTTGATGGTAGGAGAATCGGGGAGACCAGATTAGCATGTGAGACAGAATAGGGTACGGGGAAAATCGTGGGCAAGTGAGATAATGAGAATGCTCTGAGAAGCAGCATAGACTTGAAGGCTCTTGATGCATCGTCTTTTGAAGATGACCGCGGTGAGGGTGGTGGGGAGGGCTGGTGCCCGTGATGGAGCTGACTGAGCTCACAAGCTTCTACAGCTTTTCCTGATCTGTACATTGGAGCCTCCAGACCAGACAGTGATACAACCAGTCAGAATGCTCTCTATGGTGCATCTGTAGAAATATACTAAGGTCTTTGGGGCATATCAAATCTCCTCTCCTTAATCTCTTATTGAAATAAAACCACTGGCGGCCTTCTTCACAACTGCATCGATATGTTGGGCCCAGGACAGATCTTCAGAGATGTTGACACCGAGGAACTTGGAACTGCTCACCCTGTTCACTGCTCGATAGGCTGAAGACCTGAATCCACGTTGTAAGGCATTACGATATCTATGACTCACTGCCTTTCTCTATCCCTGTTACGTTGCTCTTCATAACCAACGGCCTTGACCATTCTCCAAGGGGCATAGCTCTAAGGGATCGGTGGACAAACTTGGGTTTTTTTCTCTGGGGCATCAGCGGCTGAGGGCAGTTCTGATCGAGGTATATAAAATTCTGAGAGGCATAGATGGGGTAGATAGGGTTTGTTTCTCAGGGTGGAAATGTCAAATACCAGAGAGCAAAGGGTTAAGGTGAGAAGGGGAGGCTTAAAAGAGGTATACAAGGCAGGTGTGATTTACAGAGAGTGGTGCTGGAAGCAGATATGATAGTGACGGTTTTTTAGAGGCCTTTAGCCGTGAAAAGTGAATTGAGGGCCGTAGAGCATGTGCAGGCAGATTTAAATTGGTGTCAGTTTAAATTGGTGTCATGGTTGTCACAGACATGATGGCACTCAGGGCCTGTTCCTGTGCTGTTCGCGAGAGTCTGCAGCAGCTAGAAATCTTGAGCAACACACACACACAGACACATACACAGAATGCTGGAGGAACCCTACAGAGGGGAATAAATAGTTCATTTATTGAGCTGAGACCCTGCTGTACATTTATATTGCTGAACTAGATTAGAGAGAATTTCTTATGAGGAGAGATTGAGCGAATTAGGGCTGGAGTGAAGGAGGATGAGAGGTGATGCAATAGAGGCGTACAAGATGATAAGAGGCAAAAAGTGGACATTCAGGGACATTTTTTCCAATGGCAGAAATGGCTAATATGAGGTAACTTTAAGGTAATTGGAGAAAAGTACAGGAGGAATGTCTAGGGTAGGTCTTTTTTTTACCCAGAGTGGTTAAGTGTGTGAATCACGTATAACAATGAACTCAGACTTGCGAACCAGGTGCAGAGTAACTGAAGACTTGACTATAAAATTGAAGATGCACAGTTGCTCAGAACAAACATCACGATGGCAAGGCTGAGCGACGGGTACTTGGTGTGTGTAACTTACAAGTACGAGGTCTCTTCTCTCTTCTTTGTCTCTCCCTCTCAGATGGAGAGAGTCAGTTTCTGGCTGTTTGCATTGCCCCCTCAGGAAGTGGAGTTAGTGGAGGTCTGGGTGCAGTCCTTGAACATGGGGGTCGAAGAATACGTCAAACAGGCGTGATGGAAAGTTCTTTGGGAAAATTCACCACATCTCTCTCACCTCCTCTCAGACAGTCGGTTATTAATCTGGATCGCCAGGTCTATGAGACTCTCCAGAACTTCATCTGGGGTTCTGGCTGCTAAAACAACCTTCAGGTTGTTATTAAGACCCTGATGAGGTGCCTCCATGTTCCTACTGCTCTCTGCAGACAAAGCGTGGAATTCTGTAGAGTAGCCCACCTCAGACCAGACGCCCTGATGTAGATGGAGAAGCCTATTGGCTGCCTCCTGACCACCGGTGGGGTGATTGAACATTGTTCTGGTAAAGAGGTCTACGTTGAAGCAGGAGGTGACCCTTTCCCTATAGTGCCGTTGCCAAAAGAGGATCCTGCCTGAAAGGAGTGAGATGATGTGTACGCCACCTTACTTCAATCTGAAGGAAACTTGGAAGGCTGTAACTCCAATGCTAAGGATCATTGTATCAAAAGCCCCGGCGAGGTTCAGGGTTACCATCAACCCACACAGGGGGCAGTAGATTGAGTGATCCTTCACAGGAGTTAAGGAAATTTCTGGCAGGATGCACGGGGCAAGAGCTCAGATCTAGAACCAATCTCAGAAGAATGTAAATCTCACCCACCAGACTTGGGGAACTGCGGCAAAGTTAGTATCTCCAGAGGCATGTGTTCATGAGTCCCAACAGCTTCTCCTTGACTGGCCAGTGGTGTACACAGCTGTGTCCATGATGGCTCAGTCTTCCTGTAATGATGAACTCAGGTCAGCAAACCTGGGCACGGAGTAACAGTATAAAACACTGACGAGAGCTTATTCACTGAGGAATCATCGAAGATACACGGGTCACTCATAACGAATGGAGAGGCTGCTTCAAGATTGAGCATCAAGTGCTCGGTGTGTGTAACTTAAGTAGTACAAGGTCGCACAAGAAACCCGCAGTTACCAATAAACAGCACAGTAAAACTTCAGGGAACAACGAACAGGTAAATCAAGCCACAATTAAGTAACACACATAAAAGTTGCTGGTGAACGCAGCAGGCCAGGCAGCATGTCTAGGAAGAGGTGCAGTTGACGTTTCGGGCCGAGACCCTTCGTCAGGACTAACTGAAAGAAGAGCTAGTAAGAGATTTGAAAGTGGGAGGGGGAGAGGGAGATCCAAAATGATGGGAGAAGACAGGAGGGGGAGGGATGGAGCCAAGAGCTGGACAGGTGATTGGCAAAAGGGATATGAGAGGATCCAGGGACAGGAGGCCTAGGGAGAAAGAAAAGGGGGAGGGGGGAAAACCCAGAGGATGGGCAAGGGGTATTAATTACAATTAATTACAATTACTTACAATTAAGTAAGTTAACAATATTCAGGCAAAGTCGAGCACCGAGATATGGGGCTTCCTGCTGATCCAAAGGGTTCATGACAATGCACTGTCAGGGCTGGCGGTGCCGGTGGAGGCGGATACATTATGGGCATTTAAGAAACTCTTAGATAGGCACATGGATGATAGAAAAATGGAGGGCTAAGTGGGCAGGAAGGGTTAGATTGAATGTTAGAAGTTCAAAAAAGGCTTGTAGTGTTCTCTGCTCTATGTTTTACGTATTCTCTCTCCACCAATGGTCCGCAGTAGCTACAGTGTGTATAGAGCAGGCCCTTAGCCCAGATACTCTAACAGCAGAGCGCGATATCAGAGGTAGGTTTTCTTACACAGAGTGTGGTAAGTTTGCAGAACACACTGCCAGGGGTGGTAGTAGATGTTGTGTATTTAATATTTCAATAATGTTTGAGTAACTTATTTTATATTTAGTTTGATTAAGCATTCTTGCTCATTTAAATAATTAATTACAAGGTTATATGTAAAAATATGTTAATAGCTTACATCATCATGCTACCATGGAATCCTTGCATAAAGTAAAGACAAAGTCAAACCTGTATTCCCGGTCTCACTTGTTTCCCTTTAAATTAGTTTAATGTTTTGAAGTTACAAAACAGTGGAGGCACATGGATGAAAGAAAAATGGAAGGCCTTGGGGGAGGGAAGGGCTAGATTGGATCTTAGAGTAGATTAAAAGCTCAGCACAACGTTGTGGGCTGAAGGGCCTGTACTGTTTTACGTTCTATGTACTGTTCTATATGATTATGCTCCTGTGAGATGATTTTTTTTGACTATACCACTTCTTTACACATTTAAACACACACACACACACACACACACACACACACACGAGTTGGGGTTTAAACTGTAGCTGGATACAGTAAATTCCTGTTAACAGGAGGCTAAAACTTATTTTAATGTGGTCAGGATATTACATTATCCAGTAATTTTATTTAAGGGAACAGTTTGAAATTGCACAGAAGCATTGTGCATAGTGGCAAATTATGTGAATTTACAGGTGATTTAAATTAACCGAGTGAATTGGAAGGATTAAGCTCAGTAACATGATATGAGTTGGCTTCCTGCTGCAGTGTTTTTAATACTTCACTTGGTTTCTTTTCTTGTTTTACATGTACATTAATCTCTGCAAAGCAATTGTCACTCAGTCGCAAGCACAAAACAAAACACTTCCTGTTTTGGGACATGGAGGAAGAATTAAGGCCTTAAAACCAGAAATGTGCCTCAAATTCAGTAAATTATAGAGCTAAACACGAGAGATTCTGCACTTACAAGGCAGGAGAATGGGGTTGAAAGGGATAATAAATCAACCATGATGGAATGACAGAGAAGACGCGATAGGCCATATTGCCCTTCATCAGGACTATAGAGTGATATATAAAATGATACCCCAGTTAATTTGTGGACAATTTGAGCATTTATTGAAGCCTGAGGCCTCTCAGTCGCCAGGGTGAAATTTGACGTGCATTACGCAAGGATATCAGATGTACACACAAAACTAGGTGTTAGGGCTTTCCTGTCCAAGAGGTGGTGGCTCAAAGAGGTGTCATTGTTCATGAAGGACCCTCACCACCCGGGCATATCCTCTTCTCATTACTACCATTGATAGGAGCCTGAAGACCCAATGTTTTAGGAACAGCTCCTTGCCTTCTGCCATCAGATCTCTGACCGGTCCATGAACATGACCTCTTTTACACTGCTTACTTTGTATTGAAACTTAATTACAATAAAATTTAATAGTAATGTTTTATGCCTTGCACTATATTGCTGCCACAAAACAAACAATTTCACAATCTATGTCAGTGAAATAAACCTGATTATGAGTCAGACTCTGATGACTATATTAGTTCAGCTGACTAGTGGTTTTAACGTAGAAGAGTATAGCAACGGACAGGCCATTTGGCCCATGGTGTTGTGGCAATCTTGATGCCACTTTACTCTAAATTTCCCTTCAATCCCTTCATATTCAAATGTCTATCTAAAAGCTTTCTTAAACTCCACCTAACTGCCTGCTTTCATGACTACCCATTAACCCATTGCAGGCAACTACCACTCTCTGTGTTAAAAAAAACTTGCCCCTCACGTCACCTTTAATTCTCTACCCTCTAAACTTAAAATTATATCCTCTAGTGTTTGAAGTTTTCCTTTGGGGATTAATAAAGTATCTATCTATCTATCCATGTCATGAAATGTGTTGTTCTGCGGCAGCAGTACAATGCAATACTTTAAAAAATAACGTAAGTTACAACAAGATATATAAAAAGTAGCGACACACACAAACTGCTGGAGGAACTCAGCAGGCCAGGCAGCATCTATGGAAAAAGAGCACAGTTGACGTTTCAGGCCGAGACCCTTCAGCAGGACTAGAGAAACAGAGATGAGGAATAGATTTAAAAGGTCGGGGGGGGGGGGACAGAGAAACGCAAGGTGATCAGTGAAACCTGAAGCGGGAGGGATGAAGTAAAGAGCTGGGAAGTTGTTTGGTGAAAGGGATGCAGGGCTGGAGAAGGGGGAGTCTGATAGGAGAGGACAGAAGCCCATGGAAGAAAGAAAAGAGGGGAGGACCACCAGAGGGAGGTGATGGGCACGCAAGGAGATAAGGTGAGAGAGGGGAAAGGGGGAGGCGAAGTGGGAAGGCTATTACTGGAAGTTCAAGAAATCGATATACTGCATCATATACCATGTCCGATGCTCCCGGTGTGGCCTCCTGTATACTGGTGAGACCTGACGTAGAATGGGAGCCTGCTTCGCCGAGCACACACGCTCCATCCGCCAGAAAAAGCAGGATTTCCCAGTAGCCACCCATTTTAATTCGACTTCCCATTCGCATTCAGATATGTCAATCCATGGCCTCCTCCACTGGCATGATGAGGCCACACTTAGGTTGGAGGAACAACACCTTATATTCCTCGTGTTTACCTTATATTCCGTCTGGGTAGCCTCCAACATGATGGCATGAACATTGATTTCTCAAACTTCTGGTAATGCCGCCCCCCCCCCCCCCATTCCCCATTCCCTTTTCCCTCTCTCACCTTATCTCCTTGCGTGTCCATCGCCTCTCTCAGGTGCTCCTCCCGCTTTTTCTTTCTTTCATGGTCTTCTGACCTCTTCTATCAAACTCCCCTTTCTCCAGCCCTGTATCAATCAACATCCCAGCTCTGTACTTCACCCCCCCCCTTCAGGTTTCACCTATCACCTCTCGCCTCCCCACACCATTTAAATCTACTCCTCAGCTTTTTCTCTCCAGTCCTGATGGAGAGACTTGACCTGAAATATCGACTATGCCTTTTTTTCCCTCCATAGATGCTGCCTGGCCTGCTGAGTTCCTTCAGTGTTTTGTGTGTGTAACTAAGTGAGCTGGTGTTCATGGCTTTGTGGGGTGTTTAGAAATCAGATAGCTGGGGGAAGTAAACTGTTCCTAAGACGTTGACTGTGGGCCTTCAGGCTCCTGTACTTCGTCCACGATGGTAGTAATGAGAAGAGGGCAATTCCTGGTGGCGAGGGGCCTTAGTGACGGGTGCTGCCTTCTTAAGGCACTCCCTCTGGAGAATGTCCTTGATGGCGGGGAGGCTGTGGCAATGCTCTGGATTACAGGCTCTGTACCAGGTGGTGATACAACCAGTCAGGATGTTCTCCATGGTGCCTCTGTAGAAATTTTTAAGTCTTTGGTGGGATGCCAAGTCTCCACAGATTCATAATGAAGTAGAGCCGCTGGCCAAGAGGCCAGATCAAGTTCCAATGGTTTGAGTTTGGATAGAGATTAGGGACTGTGAAAGTCACCAGCTATAAATCACTGAGTTTGTAAAGCAGATATTCTGATCGGGTTTATCAACCACTCCCTTCTGCACCACCCCCAGTTTTACGTATCAAAATAGCAATCTGACCTCTTTCGGGTTAACTTGACCTTCTGCAAGATCTATGGGTCAGGAGTCTGTGGAGAGGACACTAAATTACAAATATTCTCCGTGAAGTGTTCAGATTTCTTGAATTCCCATTTTAACAGGAGTGTATTCTGGCTGGGAAAGAGAAATGTCAGATATACAGATTTTCCACAGTGCAGTTTGGGAGCTTCAGATGTTTAAAAACCAAGGGAGGATCCCACCACAGTCCATGCCACATTTTAGTGAATACGTGCTTCAGAATAAACAAGGAGGTGGCAGCACTTGCTGCTCTGACTTTGACCTTGGGAGTGCAGAGAGGCTTGTAATCAGCTCTGGTGTGCAGCAAGCCTTTGAATCTCTAACTGCCTGGCTCCACGGCTGGAAGATGGGGGATAAACAAAGGTCCTTCCTGCAGCAGGTGTCAGAGGTGGAACACCCTGGAATGTGAACGATTTGCATTACAGTAGAGTGCTTTTCCTATCACCTGAAGGCACCTGACAGCATGGCAGTATAACCCGAGCTGGAAAGAGAGGCATGTGCAAGAACAAACAGGTTCGGCAGGGAGGATTAGAGAAAGAATACTATTTTTACTCACAAAGTCATGCAACACAGAAACAGGCTGTTCAGCAGATCGAGTCTGCAACATTCATCAACTATCTGTTTACACTAACCCTATTTCAATCTCCCCAGATTCAAACTCAGAATCAGGTCGATTCAGGTCGTCTCCTGCTGAAGGGTTTCAGCCCAAAACGTCGACTGTACTCTTTTTCCTAGATGCTGCCTGGCCTGCTGAGTTCCTCCAGCATTTTGTTGCTCGGGTTGATTACCACTGACATATGTCGTGGAATTTGCTTTGTGGTAGCAGTACAGTGCAATACCTAAAAAGTTACTATAAGTTACAAACAAAATCATGCAAAGTGCGAGGTGGTCTTCATGGACCGTTCAGAAATCCGATGGCGGAGGGGAAGAAGCTGTTCCTAAGATGTTGAGTGTGTGTCTTTAGGCACCTGTACCTCCTCCCTGATGGCAGTACTGAGAAGAGGGCATGTCCTGGGTGGTGCCCCTTGTCTACACATGGTCATTGGCAAAACGTGCATTCTCCGCACACCGGCACTGTACTTGAAGTTAAGAGTGAAGCAACCACTGAGACAGTTATTGGCGAGTGAGTTCTTGTGTCTTATGAAGATAAAAAGTTATGTCCAAAGGCAGATCTCTGGGGCTTGGAGGAAGGTCTATTGGAGGTACTCAGATCTATTAATGTTTGTCACCCTGTTGTCAGCATTCAGAAGGCAGTAAAAAGACAAATGTAACTGGATTTAATATAAAATGATGGTGATTATTCTAACTATTGAAAAGCTTTATGATGTTGTGGGCTTTACAATGCAGACTGTTGTGGAAAGATTAGTCTTCAAAGTTCAAAGTAAATTTATTATCAACGTACGTATATGTCACCATATTCATTTTGTTGTGGGCATTCACAGTAGATGCAAAGAAAAACAACAGAATTAATGACGAACCATACACGGATAAAGACAGGCAAACGACCGATGTGTGCAAAAGAGGACAAGCTGTGCAAATACAGAAGAATATTAATATTGAGAACATGAGTTGAAGAATGCTTGAAAGTGAGCCCACAGTGTTATGTTTTGTAACTCTGGAGACTAAACAAAAGGGAAAAAACGCAGGAGCCGTGCTGATGGTCCACTTGCTTTTTCTATAGTGAGGTGCTCACAAATGGCATAGTGCTGTAATGACGTACAGTATACTATTCATGTACTTCTTACATAAAACCCAGAATGAATTATGTAAACAAAGAATGCTAAATCAGGCAACACATAGGTTCAGCATTGAGGTGGGTAAAGAGGTAACTTGTTTCATATTCCCTGATGTAAACGAACTTCCTTCCGCCATCTCCCGGTTTCTCTAATGAGTCACTTTGCCAAGCAGTCGAAGTAATTTCCTCTCACATTGTCATACCTGCGAAGGCCTTTGTTTGAACAATTAGCATTCTGTGTTCTGGAGCAACTTTTCCTTATGGATATTTTCCCATGATGGCACAGAAGTAACAAAACCATGGATAAATAATGATTTTTTGCAGAGCAGGGGAATGAAGGGTTCTGGGGAAAAGACAGGTAGGTGGAGCTGAGCCCATGGCCAGATCAGCCATGAGTTTATTGAATGGTTGGGCAGGCTCAATAGGCCAGATGGCCAACTCCTGCTCCTATTTCTAAGGTACTTATATCAAATAGCTAAGCAGCCTGGAACAGTAGGTCGGCCAGCACTTGATAAGTTTTACCTTATTCCCCTCCTCAGTTCCATCTCCTCGTAATGCTTCAAGACTGTTCATGCATTGTAAATATGTAACTCTATAAATTTACCTATGTTCAAAATGTTAAAGTAGGTGATTATACATTTGAAACTAGTTAATCATTTATTGTTATCTTGGTGTTGAAGTATAAAACATCATGTCAGGAGAGTGAGATTCTCTTGGACTCCTTCTCCTGAAGCTTTGCTGTGTGAATGAAGACTTCTGTATTTCCCGGTTACAGCTTGCATGTGACACAGTTATAGCCATGACAATAGCATCATCGGTTCACGTGTGTGAAGTGAGACCGTTATTTCCTAAGATGGGTGTCACAGTGGCCACTTTTAGAGCTGCTGCCTCACAGTTGTGGAAACCCCAGTTCAATCCTGACTTTGGGTGCTGCCTGCATGGAATTTGTTTGTTCCCCTTGGGTCCACGTGGGTTTCCTTGGGGCACTCCAGCTCCTCCAAAAGCCCCAAGGATATACAGTTTGATAGGTTAATTGGCCATAGAATTGTACTGCACAGTACAGGCCCCTCAGCCCACAAAGTTGTGCCGATCTTTTAACCCACTCTAAGATCAATCTAACCCTTCCCTCCTACATAGCCCTCCATTTTTCTATCATCCATGTGCCTATCTAAGAGTTTCTTAAATGCCCCTAATGTACCTGCCTTTACCATCACCTGGGCAGGGCGTTCCACACACGCATCATTCTTTATGCAAAGAACTTGCCTCTGACATCCTCTATACTTTTGTCCAATCACCTTAAAATTACTCCCCTTAATTTAGCCACTCCCACCCTGGGTAAAAGTCTCTGGCCATCCACTTGAACTATGCCTTTTATCAGCCTGTACACCTCTATCAAGTCACCTCTCATCCTCCTCCGCTCCAAAGAGTAAAGCCCTAATTCACTCAACCTTTCCTCATCCTAAGATAATGTAGGGAAAAGTAAAAAATGGGATGAATTTCAATGGATGGTTGATGGTAGGAATGGATTCGATGGGCTGAAGGGCCAGCTTCCATGCTGGATCTCACTATGACTGCTCTGGATAGAGTTGGAGGAAAGCTGCGACATCTTGTGTCCCAGATGCTTCCTTCCCTGTCCTCAGCTGATAAGAATAGTAACTTGGAGTCCACTGGCTACTCTTAACCAAAGGCAACTTGTTGTTGGTGTGTTGCTCGCTTGAAGCTCACAGTGTACATGAGGTACATTGATGAAGGTAGAGCAGTAGATATAGTGTATATGGATTTCAGCAAGGCATTTGATAAGGTACCCCATGCAAGGCTTATTGAGAAAGTAAGAAGGCATGGGATCCAAGGGGACATTGCTTTGTGGATCCAGAACTGGCTTGCCCACAGAAGGCAAAGAGTGGTTGTAGACAGGTCTTATTCTGCACGGAGGACGGTGACCAGTGGTGTGCCTCAGGGATCTGTTCTGGGACCCCTTCTCTTTGTGATTTTTATAAATGACCTGGATGAGGAAGTGGAGGGATGGGCTAGTAAATTTGCTGATGACACAAAGGTTGGGGGTGTTGTGGATAGTGTGGAGGGCTGTCAGAGATTACAGCGGGACATTGTCAGGATGCAAAACTGGGCTGAGAAGTGGCAGATGGAGTTCAACCCAGATAAATGTGAGGTCGTTCATTTTGGTAGGTCAAATATGATGGCAGAATATAGTATTAATGGTAAGACTCTTGGCAGTGTAGAGGATCAGAGGGATTTTGGGGTCTGAGTCCATAGGACACTCAAAGCTGCTGCGCAGGTTGACTCTGTGGTTAAGAAAGCATACGGTACATTGGCCTTCATCAATTGTGGGATTGAGTTTAAGAGCCGAGAGGTAATGTTGCAGCTGTATAGGACCCTGGTCAGACCCCACTTGGAGTACTGTGCTCAGTTCTGGTCACCTCACTACATGAAGGATATAGAAACTAGAAAGGGTGCAGAGGAGATTTACAAGGATGTTGCCTGAATTGGGGAGTATGCCTTATGAGAATAGGTTGAGTGAACTCAGCCTTTTTTCCTTGGAGCAACGGAGGATGAGAGGTGACCTGATAGAGGTGTGTAAGATGATGAGAGGCATCGATTGTATGGATAGTCAGAGGCTTTTTCCCAGGGCTGAAATGGCCAGCATGAGAGGGCACAGTTTTAAGGTGCTTGGAAGTAGGTACAGAGGAGATGTCAGGGGTAAGTGTTTTACGAAGAGAGTGGTGAGTGCACGGAATGGGCTGCTGGCGATGGTGGTGGAGGTGGATACAATAGGGTCTTTTAAGAGACTCCTGGACAGGTACATGGAGCTCAGAAAAATAGAGGGCTATGGGTAACCCCAGGTAATTTCTAAGGTAAGGACATGTTTGGCACAGCTTTGTAAACCAAAGGGCCGATATTGTGCTGTAGGTTTTCTATGTTTCTAATAAATAGTGGTGAGCATAAAAAAACAAAATGGTACAAAAATTGTCATGTAATCTAAGGTAGTGTAAAAAGGGATGCTAAAGTGACAACAACGGAAGAAGAATTAAGTGTCTGAGAACGTGGCAGCACAACTGGAGACTGAATCAGAATCAGAATCAGGTTTAATATTACTGGCATATGTCAGGAAATTTGTTTTGTGGCAGCAGTACTGTGTAATACAGAATAATAATAAAAATACTATACAATAAGAAACAAAAACACATATATACATATATATAAAATTGTCCATTCAGAAATTTGATGTCGGAGGGGATGAAGCTGTTTCTAAAATGTTCAGTGTGTGTCTTCAGGCTCTTGCATCTCCTTCTTGATGGTAGCAGTGAGAAGAGGGTACCTTGGGTAATGGATGCAGCCTTTTTGAGGTGTCCTCGATGCTGGAGCGGCCGGCCAGTGCCCATGATGGAGCTGGCTGAGCTGACAACTTTTTGCAGCTTTTTCCGATCCTGTGCAGCAGCCCCTCCATACAAGATGGTGATGCAACCAGTTAGAATGATATCCATGGTACAAATTTGTACAAAACTTTGGTGACATACCAAATCTCCTCAAACTCCTAATGAAATACAACTGCTGTCTGACTGGTTAGTTTATGTTGACTAAACAAATATAAATTTATTTTTGGTTATTTTAATTGCAGTGGGAGCTGAATACTCAAGTAAGATTCATTTGATTACAGTTTATTTTTCCACTGATTTAACAAGTGGAGAAAAAGTGAAGGATATTTTTCAAGTGCAGGCCATATTTTACTGAAAGATGCCCAGAGAGGCAAGAGGTTCTGCAGATTTTGGAAATCTTGAGCAGCACACACACACACACACACACACACACACTCACACACTCACACACACACTCACACACTCACACAAACACACACACACACTCACACACACACACAAACACACACTCACACACTCACACACACACACACACTCACACACACACTCACACAAACACACACACACACTCACACACTCACACACACGCTCATACACTCACACAAACACACACACACTCACACACACACACTCACACACACACTCACACACTCACTCACACACACACACACTCACACACACTCCCACACACACACTCACACAGGCACACTCACACACACATACACTCACTCACACACACTCACACACACACACACACACACTCCCACACACACACACTCACACACACACACACTCCCACACACACACTCACACACACACACACTCACACACACACACTCACACAGACACACACTCCCACACACACACTCACACAGGCACACACTCACACACTCACACACTCCCACACACACACTCCCACACACACACTCACACAGGCACACACTCCCCCACCCACACACACACACTCACACACACTCACACACACACAAACACACACACACACTCACAAACACACACACACACTCACACACACACACCCACACACACACACCACACACACACACACTCTCAGCGGATCAAGCAGCATCTATGAAAAGGAATAAACTATGAACATTTTTGGCTGAATCCTTCATCAGGACTGAAAAGGAAAGGGGTAGAAACCAGAATAAGAAGGTGTGGGGGGGGGTGGGGATGAGGTGAGACCTCATTTGGAATACCGTGTGCAGTTTTGGGCCCCCTGTCTTAGAAGGGATTTTCTGATGTTGGAGAGAGTTCAGAGAAGATTTACAAGGATGATTCCTGGAATGCAGGGGCTAACATATGAGGAGCGTTTGTCGGTTCTTGGACTGTATTCATTAGAGTATCGAAGAATGAGAGGGGATCTCATAGAAACATTTCGAATGTTGAAAGGGTTGGACAGAGTAGATGTGGAAAGGCTGTTTCCCTTGGTGAGTGAGTCCAGGACAAGAGGCCACAGTCTTAGAATTAGAGGGTACCCATTTAAAACAGAGATGAGGAGAAATTTCTTTAGCCAGAGGGTCGTGGATTTAAGGAATTCGTTGCCACATACAGCTGTGGAGGCCTGATCATTGAGGGTGTTTAAGGAGGAGATTGATAGGTATCTAATTAGTCAGGGTATCAAGGGATATGGGGGAAAAGCTGGAAATTGGAACTAGATGGGAGAATAGTTTAGCTCATGGTGGAGTGGCGGAGTAGACTTGATGGGCCGAATGGCCTACTTCTGCTCCTTTGTCTTGTGATCTTGTGATCTTATGGAGGTGTGAGTTAACAGGTGTCAGTGTGTAGTGAGGCCACAGTAACTCACCTCTTTTTGCAGAGTTTTGACCTGAAACACCAACAGTTCTTTTCCTGCCACAGATGCTGCTCGACTGGCTGAGTTCAGAATCAGAATCAGATTTATTATCACTGTCATATTCCTGCAACAGATTGCTTGTCGCTCTGCACTCCAGCCTCTGCAGTCTCTTCAGTGACTTTTAGGGTGTAGTGGAGGAGACTATGGGAATATGAAGGAAATAAAGTGGGATCAATGTAGGAGTAGAGTAAAATGGGTTAGCATGCACTCAATGAGCTGAAGGGCCTGCTTCCGTCCGCTACATCTCTGTAAAATAGAATAGAACTTTATTGTCATTGCCCAAGACAACCAGATTGTGGTGCTACTCCAGACCGTACAAACAGATATTTAGAATGCATGTGGTACAGCTTAATTTTTTTTAAATCCCTATTTACATTCAACAATTGACTTTGATGGTCCATAACCACGCAAAGGCCTTTGGCAAGCCGGGGTGTAGTATTATTCAGCTGTATAGCAGCCCTCGGGAAGAAGCTGCTTCTCAGTATTGGCTAAGCTGTTTCTGTATCTCCTACCAGATGGCAGGAGATCAAACAGATGGTTTCCGGGGTGGGGTGGGTTTTTAATGATATTACAAGTGCACCGTGGCGTCGAGAGTTGTAGATTGTCTCCAAGTCCAGTAGTTGAGTCCCAGTGATGCGCTGGGCCATCCTAATAACCTGTAGGAGTGTTTCCTGTCTTGCTGCAGAAAGAGCACCACACTGTCAATTCCATATGTCAGTATGTTCTCTATTGCACATCGATAAAAGTTGGCCAGCAATACTTGGGGCAGATTAGCTCTTCTTAAGCACCTCAGGTACTATTATCGAGGTTGTATTGACGGACTAAGAGAGTTGCTTGGTGATGTTCATCCCCAAAAATATGTACATTCAGTTTAAATGCCCAGCGCAATCAGGCAGAGGTAACCCAGTGGTAATTGGTAAGCAAAGAACTCAGACCATTGCACCATTGCTGTTTACCAAAGTCTGATCCAATAATAGTTTATTGTAACGTCTGCAGGTGATTCACAGGTGTGTTATGGTATAGATGTTGGCGAAAGGACAGTGGTAATCAAACACTGCTGGATTTACAGTGGAGAAAAGTTGAGGGTGTTTTGGGGATCGGGGGCAAGCCAGCTGGAAGCACCGTTTCAGTGTGTCCATCTCCCGAAACACCCTGCCAAATTAGAACAGCATTGTTCCGAGGAGTAGTCTCACTGGCTTTTGCTATACGCAAATCGTCACATTTTCATGTAACGTCACAATCAGGTTGATTATCACTGACCTATGATGTGAAATTTCTTGTTTTATGTCTTTTTAAAGTGCTTCACCAGCTTAACATCACTGGGACAAGGAGGGGGCAGAAGATACAAAAGTTGGAAAGCACATACCACTGGGCTCAAGAACAGCTTCTGATCTGCTGTTATGGACCTCTTATGCGATAAAATGGACTCGTAATCGCGCAATCTTTCTCATTATGATCTTGTATCTTTCTGTTTACCTGCACAGCACTTTCTCTGTAGCTGTTACACTTCATTCTGTTATTGTTTTACCTTGTTCTATCTCAATGCCCTGTGTAGTGATCTGATCTGTATGAACAGTCTGTAGGACAAGGTCTGTGTGACAAGACTAAACCAATACCAATACCAAAAAGTAGATTTTTAAATTAAATTAGCTTTATTTGTCACATGTACGTTAAAACATACAGTGAAGTGCATCATTTGGTCAATGACCGACATAGTCCGACGATTGTGTTGGGGCAGCCCACAAGTGTTGCCACACTTCCAGCGCCAACACAGCATGCCCACAATGTATTAACCCTAACGGTACTTTGGGGTGAGGGAGGAAGCCAAAGCACCCAGAGGAAACCAACATGGTTAAGGGGAGAAAGAAAGTCCAAACTCCTTACAGACAGGAGTGGGAATTGAACCCTGATCAGTAATACCGCCGTTGTAAAGCGATTGTGCTAACTGCTGGTTTGGGTTTTGTGAAGGCACTCTAATCTCTGAGATTATGATTGGTGATCTAAATCCCACACCAGAAGTGAGCATGATGAGTAAACTGACACTTCAGTCGAGATACTGTAGGAGGCACTTTTTTTTAGATTAGATTATGAGGACACACAGTCCTCTTTTATTGTCATTTAGTAATGCATGCATTAAGAAATGATACAATGTTTTTCCAGAATGATATTACAGAAACACATGACAAACCAAGACTGAAAAACCAACAAAAAACACATAATTATAACATATAGTTACAACAGTGCAAAGCAATACTGTAATTTGATAAGAACAGACCATGAGCATGGTACAGTCTCAAAGTCTGTCGAAAGTCCCATCATCTCATGCAGACGGTGAACCTCCAGCACTGCAAACTTGCCGATGCAGCATCCCGGAAGCATCCAACCACAGTCCGACTCCGAGTCCGTCCGAAAACTGCGAGCCTCCGACCAGCTCCCCGACACCGATGCACCGAGCACCATCTCTGCTGAGCGCTTTGACCTGGGTCCCGGCAACAGGCAACAGGCAAGGCCAAGGATTTGGGGTCTTCCCTCCGGAGATTCTCGATCGCACAGTAGCAGCGGCAGTGAAGCAGGCATTTCAGAAGTTTCTCCAGATGTTCCTCCGTGCTTCTCACATCTGTCTCCATCAAATCAGGATTGTGCACGGCATCCTACTTCACAGATACGATAATCAATTCGGAACGGCCGCGCGTGCTGCATTGCGCCACCATCTTTTCCTCCCTCCTTTATACAATGCTTGGTTAAACTGGGTCTCTCTCCTCCTTTACAACTCTGATGATAAGACCCACAAGCAGAGAGTTCTTACTGCAGTCTGCACTAAATTCAGCCCACAGCCAGTATCACTCAGAGGGGTTTTCAGATTATTTGTCATTCTATTATTAACAAAACCATCCTGGGCCTAGATTGGAATTACTAAAAGAAAAACTAATCCCTTTTATTTCCACTATTTCAGCCTTGACTTTCATTACAATTTAAATGGTTGGGCTATGTGTCTGACTATTTTGTTGCCATGTCTCTCAGTGGGTGAGGTGACAATCTCAATTGGAATCGGATAATTATTGTCACACGTTCTGAGATACAGTGAAAATCTTGTCTTGCATGCACTTCATACAGATCAGATCATTACACAGAGCATCGAGGTAGAACCAGGTAAAGCATTAACAATGCAGAATAAAGTGTAACAGCCACAGAGGAAGTTCAGAGCAGGTAAACAATAAAGTGCAAGTTGTTAACAAGGTAGGTTGTGAGGTCAAGTGTCCAAATTACCGTACTAGGAACTATTTAATAGTTTTATAACAGTGGGATACAAGTTGTACTTGAGCCTGCGTGTTGTCAGGCTTTTGTATCTTCTGCCCAATCAAAGGGGGGAGAAGAGAGAATGTCTGGGTCGGCTAGGTCTTTTCATTGTGCTGGTTGCTTTACTGAGGCAGCGAGAGATGTACACAGAGTCCCCTGAGGGGAAGCTGTTCTCCGTGATGTGCTGAGCTGTGTGCACAGCTCTCTGCAGTTTCTTGCGGTCGTATGCAGAGCAGTTGTCATACCAAGCAGTGATGCATCCAGATGGGATGCTTTCTTTTTTACTGGCGTGTGTGTGCGTGCGTAATGTTGACGGGACGATGTCTTTTTCATGCCTTTACAAGGCGCGGAGCAAGACAGAGAGACTGTGTGGCGAGCCACTCCTCACACAGACACTTTGCAGTATTTTTCCCTTTTATTTTACGAGGTCGAGGTGCGATCTCGACTCTCAACCCGGCACGGATGGAAAGCGTACTCGGGAACGGATCCGACTGGTTTCGAACCCGGGAACCTCCGCTCCCGGGTCCGGCGCTGATGTCATTGTGCCACCAGCCAGCCCAGATGGGATGCTTTCTATGGTGCATCAATAGAAATTGGTAATGGGCGATAGGGACGTGCCAAATTTCTTTAGCCTCCTCAGGAAGTAGAAGTGTTGGTGAGTTATCTTGGCCATAATGTCAATGTGTTTGGACCAGGACAGGCGAGTGACATCAGCAAAGCAACCTGCCCTAATCCTGACTCTGCGAACTGTGAACCATAATCTCCATCCTCACTATGGTAACACTGCCACTTAATACACGTTGAGTGAGCACTCCTTATCTGACATGCTGGAAGTGTTTTGAATTTTGTTTTTTTTGGATTTTGGAATATTTGCATCTATATAATGAAATACTTTGGGGCTTGGACCCAAACGAGCTCTTACGAATGCGACTGTGCCAGCGTGGCAGCTGACAAGACCATGATCCAGAGGTCCAGGCTTACTGCACAGCACTCTAGGGTCTGTAGTTGGCTGACGTCAAGTTCCGGGGCACAGGCACTTCCCTCTTGTGTAACGTCTCAACCAGTCACCCTCGTCCCATAGTGCCTGCAAACTGGAAGTGTACTGTTTTTAGTTCCATTCACGGCCTCTCGCATTTGAGCAGGAAAGCTTCACAGAAACCAGTGGCTTTAAAGTTTGTGTGGCATGGCAGAAAGGATGTGCGAGACTGGAGCGCAGCCTGTGCTCTGTGTAGACGGGCAAAAATTAACCTTCACGTTCGGGCCCCTTCGGCACCTTTTGAGGTCCCTGAGTGACGGTTTGGGTACATCAAGGTGGTCCTGGTTAGTCCTCTATCCCCCTCCTGCAGACTCACACATCTTACCATGGTGGACTGTACCACCAGGTGGCCAGGGCTTGTCCCTCTAGCGTTGACAAAGGCTGCGGACATGGCTTGGGCACTCATCAACACCGGGGTCGTGCGGTTTGGCACCCCATCTGATATTTCTTCCGAGCAACACACACAAACTGCAGGAGGAACTCAGCAGGCCAGGGAGCATCTACGGAAAAGAGTACAGTCGACATCTCGGCCTGAAACATCGACTGCACTCTCTTCCATTGATGCAGCCTGGCCTGCTGATTTCCTCCAGCATTTTGTGCCTGTTGCTCAGATTTGCAGCATCTGCAGATTTTCTTTTCTTTGTGGTGTTCCTTCCGACCACAGTCCCCAGTTCATGACAGACTTCTGGGCCGCCATGAGTCTAGTGGGTTCTGCTGGGGCTCAGAACAGCTCCAAAAGAGGACCTGCAATCCTCCACAGCTGAGGTTGTATATGGGCAGCCATCACGGGTGCCAGGTGATTTTATTCCTGACGCCACAGCGGCCTGGTAGCATCTCAGGACACTCCGCCTTCCTCAGTAAACTCAATTCTTTTACACTTCCCATCATGGCCTCTTGGGTTCCAGTTGGCCTACGCTCTATCTCATTCACTTTTGTCCGACATGATGCACATCAACACCCACTTAAGGTGTCCCCCCCCCACCCACGATGGCCAATTTTGCATTTTGGAATGGAGTGAAAAGACTTTTGTGGTAGATAGGAAGGGAAAGCCTGAATGAATTTCTGTAGATCACCTTAAACTGACCCACCAAGACCTGGATGATTCCATAGCATACCCGCTGCATCACACCATGACCATGTGCTCCTAATGAAATACAACTGGACGAGCCAGGGCACCTGCTGTTACTCCAACCAAGACACATAGGACCCGAGCTGGAATTTAGAAGGATGAGAGGGGATCTGATTGAAACATATAAGTTTATTAAGGGATTGGACACGCTGGAGGCAGGAAGCATGTTCCCGCTGATGGGTGAGTCCAGAACCAGAGGCCACAGTTTAAGAATAAGGGGTAGGCCATTTAGAACGGAGTTGAGGAAAAACTTTTTCACACAGAGCGTGGTGGATATGTGGAATGCTCTGCCCCAGAAGGCAGTGAAAGAGATGGATAGAGCTCTTAAAGATAGCAGAATCAAAGGTTATGGGGATAAGGCAGGAACTGGACCTGTGTAGGTTAATGTAAGGGGAGACTGATCACACATATTGCTCATAATAGAAACAAACACTGTCACTGAGTTGTTGTGTTCACTTTAAGAGACGGTGACTGATGTAATGACATCAGTGTAGGTTGACTGCTTTTGGTTTGCTCATAAAGGGCTGTAGCTTTTGTTAAGCACATAAAATGACTCTCACGTTTTATTGACAAACCCTACAATATCAGCTTGTCTTCACGTGCTGGAGTCCCAAACACCACCTGGGTGTGTTGTAACAGTGCAGACTTTGGAAGAGCTTTGCTTATCTTATGGAGGCAAAGCTTTGTATTGAAGCAATTCTGTTGCTAACAACAGTAACCAAGCTGTTGGCAACAGCAGATCTTTTAGCAAGACACCTTAAGCTGAAGGTCAAGGAAATTTGGCACCCAGTCACAAATCAAATTCAGGCTCCTGGGCATCATTATTTCGCCGGACCTCATGTGGGGAACCATATCTCCTTCATTTACAAAAAGGCTCGGTAGAGGATGTATTTCTTACAGCAATTGGTAAAATTCTATCTTCTCCAGAACATCTACTAGTGTAATTCTACATCCCCATCGTAGGGAGCGTCCTCACATCAGCCATTACTGTCTGGTTTGGTGCAGCAGCCTCTCACAGTGTACAAGAACGGTCAGGGCAGCAGGAAAGGTCACTGGCTGCAAACTACCATCACTGCAGAACTTGTATGTATCCAGGACAAAGAGACGGGCAGGTAAAATCATTGTGGACACTACCCATCCGGCAAACTGCCTTTTCCAATAGTTCCCTTCTGGAAAACGCTATAGGCTTAGTAAAGCAAAAACTTCACGCCACCTTAAATGTTTCTTCCCCTGACAGAATCAAAATCAGGTTCATTATCACCAGCAGAATGTCGTGAAATTGGTTAACTTAGCAGCAGCAGTACAATGCAATACATGATACAAACGAAAAAAATAAATCAATCAATTACAGTAAGTATATAAAATAGTTAAATAGTATATTAAATAGTTAAATTAATAATAGTGCAAAAACAGAAATAATATAAAAAAGTGAGGTAGTGTTCATGGGTTCAAAGTCTATTCAGGAATCAGATGGCAGAGGGAAAGAAGCTGTCCCTATATCGCTGAATGTGTGCCTTTAGGCTTCTGTACCTCCTTCCTGATGGTAGCAATGAGAAGAGGGCATGTTCTGGGTGACGGGTGTCCTTAATAATGGACGTTGCTTTTCTGAGGCACCGCTCCTTGAAGATGTCTTGGATACTATAGAGGCCAGTACCCAAGATGGAGCTGAATAATTTTACAACTTTCTGCAGCTTCTTTCAACACCCATAACAGTCAGTGATGCAGCCTGTCAGAATGCTCTCCGTAGTACAGCTGTAGAAGTTTTCAAGTGACAAGTTTTAGGTGCCGAACCAAATCTCCTCAAACTCCTAATGAACTATAGCCGCTGTCTTGCCTTCTTTATAGCTGCATCAATTACGTTGGGCCCAGGTTAGATCCTCAGAGATCTTGACACCCAGGAACTTGAAATTGCTCACTTTCTCCACTTCTGATCGATTGGTATGTATTCCTTCATCTTACCCTTCCTGAAGTCCACAATCAGCTCTTTGGTCTTACTGACACTGAGTGCAAGATTATTGCTGCAACACCCCTCCACTAGCTGGTATATCTCACTCCTGTACGCCCCCTCGTCTCCATCTGAGATTCTGCCAACAATAGTTGCATCATCAGCAAATTTATAGATGGCATTTGAGCTATATTTAGCCACACGGTCATGGGTACAGAGAGAGTAGAGCAGTGGGCTAAGCACACGCCCCTGAGGTGCTCTTGATCGTCAGCGAGGAGGAGATATTATTAGCAATCCGCTCAGTTTGTGGTCTTCCAGTTAGGAAGTCGAGGATCCGATTGCAGAGGGAGGTGGTACAGAGACCCAGGTTCTGTATCTTATCATTCAGGACTGTGGGAATGATGGTGTTAAGTGTTGAGCTGTAGTCAACAAAAAGCATCCTGACATAGATGTTTGTATTGTTCAAATGATCTAGGGCCGTGTGGAGAGTCACTGAGATTGCGTCTGCTGTAGACCTGTTGTGGCGATAGGCAAACTGAGGTGGGTCCAGGTCCTTGCTGCGACAGGTGTTGATTCTGGCCATGACCAACCTCTCTGAGCAGTTAATCTGATCAACCATTCTAGTTAGCTCCTCCCACCCCTTCTATCTATTACCCCCGTCACTGCATTGTATTGTAAACTCTTTTAACCACTTTTGATAATGCTGTTTATGTTGTAAATACTGTACCTACTGGTATTTACGTTCTATATCTATACTTTAATCTCTCCCTTTATTTTTTTTGCATAATTCTCTATTCAGTTGTTGAAAGTTGTTTTTGTTACGTGTCGCACTAACACACCACTGCAAATTCCTGATACATGTAAATATATATGGCGAATAAAGCTGATCCTTGTTCTTGAAAACTTCCTGTGGCCTGTCACTTGGATTCTCCATCGCATTCCCATTCTGATCTACTGTATCTGCCGGTGACCTCCTGCCCCGTTAAAATGAGGCCCAACAGCTGGACAAAACACACCTCATCTTCTGCCTGGGGACATCACAGAGATATACAAGAGACCTTTTGGCCCGCTGTGTCCATGCCAACCAAGCTGTCTACCACAGCAGTTTCGATTTGCCTACTTTTGGCCCACATCTCTCTAAACTTTTCCTATCCACGTAGCTGAGAAAAAACAATAGTTACCGTGACTAAAGCATGGAAGTGTACTTAACAGGAGTGCCAAAAGATATCTTTTCCTGAACCAATGTGGATAACTTTATTCGCTTCAACACTGAACTGTCCCACAACCTATGGGCTCTACAGCTCATGTTCTCGGTATTGCTTATTTACTTACATATACTTTTATTTGCACAGTTTTCTCTTCTTTTCACATTGGTTGTTTGTCAGTCTTTGTGCGTAGTTCTTCATTGATTCTATTGTATTTCTCTGTTCTGCTGTGGACACCTGCATATTTATCAGGGGCGCTGTGTATGCAGGGCCCTTAGCATTACTAATGATCCCTCCAATTTGTCCGAAAATGTCAATGACCTCCCTATCATCAGGCAGGGGATACTGTAGCATTAGGACAAGAACTGTTGGGATGGGAAACAGCTTCTTCCCCAACCCCTCAGGCTGTAAAACTACTGAACTCCCAGCCACCACCCAGGTCTCATCACCTTTGCAGTGCCAGTAGCATAATATTGTTTACTTTTTGACTTGTATTGTAAAAACAACTTATTATTTGTTTATTTATTTGTATTACTTTATATGTTACGTGCGTGAGTATTTGCACTTGCTCCAGAGGAACGTTGTATCATTTAGTGGTATACATGTATATGGTTGAATGACAATAAACTGAACTTGAACTTGATGATAATGAAGCTCAAGGTAATATATGGTGACATATACATACTTTAATAATACACTTACCTTGAACTTTATTTTTTTTCCCACAGAGCCTTGGTGGGCCTTAGCCTGAATTCTGTCTATTTTAGTTCTTTTTACAGGGTGGGCGATATTATATTAGATTAGATTATGAGGACACACAGTCCTCTTTTATTGTCATTTAGTAATGCATGCATTAAGAAATGATACAATATTCGGACTTCTAATGGAAAGTCATAGACATCAGTTTAATTCCCATGTTAACGATGAAAGATTTGAGGAACTGCTCCTATACATTTCAATAAGGTGCATAGTGAGGAATCATTTGATCAAGGTTCATAAGACAAGGGTTGTATTTTCTTCCTTCAGTGCTGTTCATAGTGAGTCAAAGACAACCTAAACTTCTTACTTTACCTAAAGCAGAAATCTTTAGAGGCTGTGCTTTTTTCTGGTGTACTTCATCTGAAACAAAGGACTCTCACAATAGTTGGTTGCATATTTCTGGAGTCCAGTTTGAATTCAAGTTTAAATTTATTGTTGTGGGCCCCCATACCATGGTATAAATTCCACAAAAATTAGCTTTTTGACACCAGTCATCTAGGAACTTCTTGTGGCCTGTCACCTTGATTCTCTATCCCATTCCCGTTCAGATCTACTGTATCTGTCTGTGACCTCCTGCCCTGTCATAATGAGGCCCAACAGCTGGACAAAACACACCTCATCTTCTGCCTGGGCACAGCACAGAGATATACAACTCATCCTTGTAACCAAGCTGTTAATCACTGACGTTGAGTTGGGGTTTCATTTTTAGAGGCTGGTCTGATGTGATGACATTATTATGTAAAGATTTTTAGTGCACTTTTGATGTGTAGGTTTTGGAGTTCAATAACATGTGTTACAGGTTTCGTTAAGCATAGGACGCCTCACTTCATTTTATTTGCGGAAACCTACATTAGTGACCCCAATGCTCTAGGATAATTCCAGAGTTATTGAACATCTCAGCCAACGCAGTAGCTTTGAAACTGCTGGAGTTTTGGGAGCAAAGTGCCGTCGCTTGGTTTGTACAAGCTGAAGCCCAGTTTGTTTTGCGAGAAATCTCCACTGACAACACCAAATTCTACTATGTGGTAGTGTCGCTTGGCAATTCCATGGGTGTGAGAGTGGTGATTCTGCTCAAACACCTGCCTGAACAGGATAAATAATGATCACCTTTTACAGACTTTTGGACCATTGGAGTCTGGGCATGCCAAACAGTTGTTCTCCTTTCCTGGTCTCATCAATGTTTGGCCATCGGAGCTAATGGACCATATGCTCTCTCTCCTGAGAAATCACTGTAATGTCATATTCTTAAAGAACTCTTCATGCAGCAAATGCCTGATCAATTTCACATAGCTCTTGCTAATGCACCCCTGATGGACTTGCTAAAATGGCTGTTAGTCTACACTCAACTAGGCAGCTGTGCATCGTTCCTCCTCCTTCCTCTACCTCAACAAGCCCGGTCAGCAAGGCTCCCAACATAAGGACACCCTGGCTATGAAACAGACGATGCTAGCACGTACTTTTACCACGCCTGCTTTGGTAGGAAGTGCCGATCGCCTTGCAGCTTTGACAGTGCTAGCGTACTGGGACATCAGAGGTCTGTGAACACCATGGGTTTCAATTGCCAGGGTCATCTACTGCTCATTACAGACATACTTTCCTGTGTGACACGGGTGCTCAAGCGAGTGTGCTGCCAGCATCTCCTATTGATGAGAAGGCAAAGAGCAAGAAAATCTCGCTGGAGGCCGCCAACGGAGGCAGGATCCAGACTTACGGGACACCACAGGTGACGCTCTGCTTCATTAGGCGTCATTACACACGGGACTTCATCCTGCCTAAGATGGCTAGACCTCTGCTTGGTGCAGATTCCCTATGTGCCCAAGGGCTGGTAGTTGATCTTAAGAACTGCCGGCTTGTGGATGTCAAGGACTTGTGTCGTTACCCTGTTCCCCTGTCATTCCACACAACGACTCTGTCAAGTGCATGCACAACCACATGTGAGTTTACTCCACTGCTGGGTGAATTCCCAAGCCTCACCAAACCCACGTTCTCCACAAGAGTCACAAAACATGGGGTCGAGCACTGCACTCCCACAACTGGTCCGCCCGCCCACGCTTGCGCATGTAGACTCGATCCAGAAAAGCTGGCAACCGCGAAAGCTGAGTTTGCCAACATGGAAAGACTTGGCATTGTACGCTGGTCAAGTAGCCCCTGGGCTTTGCCTCTCCACATTGGTCCCCAGGTCCAATGGTGGTTGCCCCCCATGTGGCAATTACTGATGCCTTAACGAGGCCACCACCCCTGAATGTTACCCGGTCTCACACATCCAAGGCTTTTCGGCATGTTTAGTCAGAAAGTTAATTTTTCCCAAAGTCGATCTAGATAGGGGCTACCATCAGGTGCCTGTGTGCTTTGGAGGACATCCCCAGTATGATAACCCCTTTCAGCCTTTTTGAGTTTCTGCACATGCCGTTTGGGCTGAAAAATGCAGCACAGATTTTCCAACGGCTGATGGACTTTGTACTAAAAGACGTAGTTTTCTATTTATTTACCTGGATGACATAATTGTCGTCAGTGTGTCCAAATCTGAACAGGTACCTCATCTCTGCACACTTTTAAAGTGCTTAAGCCAGCACGGGTTGATTATTAACCCTGCTAATGCCAGTTAGGGTGGTCAACCATTGACTTTCTTGGCCTTCGCATCTCTGCAGAAGGTGCAAAAGCCCTCCTGTCAAAAGTAGACACTACTATAGGTTTTCCACGGCCCCACACTACTAAAAAGCTACAGGAGTTTTTGGGTATGGTGAACTTTTGTCACCGCTTCATTCCACAAGCTGCCGAACATGCTCCCCCTGTATAGTGCCCTTAATTGCAATACCCCTAATCGAGTGCTTGACTGGTCGGTGGACATGACCAGGGCATTTGATGATACTAAATGAGCTCTTTCTAATGCAACCCTACTCCCCAATACACCCATAGCCATTACCACTGATGCCTCAGACTATGCTGTGGGTGCTTTGCATGCTGGTTGGAGGCGTGTGGTAGCCGCTCACCTTCTTCAGCCGGCAGCTCTCTTCCCCCCTCCACCCCCCCAGAAGCAAGTGAGCTTCTCGGTCTCATTCTGGCTGTCCGCCATTTTTGTTTTCTTTTAGAGTATTGCACTTCACAGCGTACTTTGACCACAAACCCTTTGTGCCTGTGATGGCTAAAATATCAGACCCTTGGAGTGAAGGGCAATGCCACCAGGTCTGCAAATCAGAGTTCACAAGTGATATCAAAGGAAAAATAATGCTGTGGCTGATTGTCTCTCATGGCCAGCCACTGAGACCGTACCCATAGTGGTTGATTACGATGACCAAGTTACCAGATCCAGGCATACTGAACAGCAGTCCTGGGCTTTCAGTTGGCTGACATTAAGTTCAGGGAGACAAGGATTTCTCTCCTGTGTAATGTCTCAACTGGTCACCCTCACCCTATCGTGCCAGCAAACTGAAGATGGACTGTTTTTGACTCCACATCTGGCCTCTCACATCCGGGCTGGAAGGCCTCACAGAAACTGGTTGCATTAAAGTTTGTTGGCACAGCCTCAGGAAAGCTGTGCGTGATTAGCCTGCAACTTGTGTGGAGTGCCAGCGGGCAAAAATTAACCATCATGTTCAGGCACCACTGGCACCTTTTGAGGTCCCTGAGTGACGGTTTGCCCATGTCAATGTGGACCCTGAAGGTCCTCTTTCACGCTCCTGCGGTTCCACTCACCTCCTTACCATGGTGGACAGTACCACCAGGTGGCCACAGGTCGTTTCTTGAGCATTGACAAAGGCTGCAGACCCATGGAGCACGGGACCCCAGCTGGGCGGCTCATCCGAGCTCCAGAGAGGCTCACAATGCCGGTTTTAGTGAATTCTGGGGTGAGGGCAGTGGGGGGGGGGGGGAATCCTATGTAGGGTAACGTAATTGGGAGAAATGTACATAATTCACAGCCATCAACATTGAGTTAGGGTTTCACCTTAAGAGGCTGGTCTGATGTGATGATGTAATTATGTAAAAGGTTTTTTAACGCACTTTTGATGTGTAGGTGTTGGAGTTCAATAAAATGTGTTATGGGTTTCATTAAACATAAAACGTTTCACTTTGTTTTAGTTGTGGAAACCTGCAGGTTCAAGAACCTGATGGTGGTGGGGAAGAAGTTGTATTAGACCTTGAGGTGTGGGTCTTAGAGTTCCTGTACTTTCTGCCTGATGACAGTAACGAGAAGAGGGCATGGCCTGGATGGTGTGGTGCCCTGATGACGGATGCCACCTTACTGGGACATCACCTCTTGTGGCTGTCCTCAATGATGGATTCAGTGTTGTATATTACACTTTCTCTGTCTCTGTCAGAATTGGCCAGCCCACCTGTGATGTCAGCTTAGTTTTCTCTTTCCATTTATCCAGTAGTACGGTGCTGCGCAAAAGTCTTAGGCACAAATATATAGCTGGGGAGCCTAAGACTTTTGCACAGTACCGTGGTAATTTTATGTATTGCACTGTACTGCTGTCACAAAAAAAAACAAATTTCATGACGTGTGATGATAAACCTGATTCTGATATGGGTCTCTATCTGGACTGAGATTGGGAAGGGGGCAGGGAGAGGGGAATCATGGTTGGGAAAAGGGGAAGAGAGAGGGGAGGGAGCAGGAAGCACCAGAGAGACATTCTGTAATGAGCAATAAAATCAAATGTTTGGAATCAAATGACCTTGCCTGGTGTCTTGTGGCTGGGTGTGTCTGCACATGCGCCACTCCCCCACCCTGGCACTCCTTCTCTGCCGCCTGTCCCACACCCCTCCCACAGCACTCCACCCTCGCCATCCCCTCTACCCCGGCACTCCTTCTCTGCCGCCTGTCCCACACCCTCCCACAGCACTCCACCCTCACCATTCCCAACATCCTTTGTTCCCACCAGATTTACAAACTTGCTGTCCACTCCACATTGACAAATACAGGACTGTGCTGAAGTCGTAGGCACCTTAGGTGTACATGAGCATAAGACTTTCGTACAGTACTTCATTTCAGGCAGAAGTAAAGCAGTTCTTCCTGTTTTCCTTGTCAATGTTCATCCCTCAATCTGTGCAGTGTCGGTGATAATGGGAGATTACTGTGAATGGCATCAGAATCGGGTTTATAATCACTGACATATGTTGTGAAATTTGTTGTTTTGTGGCAGCAGTCCAATGTAAGACTCAGAAAAAACTTAAAAGTTAAAACAAACGTAAAATAAATAAACAGTAATGAAGAGGCATACTGAGTTAGTGTTCATGGGTTCATGGGTTCTGATGGTGGAGGGGAAGAACCATTCCTAAATTGTTGAGTGTGGGTCTTTTTGGACATTACCTCTTTCCCAGGGTGGTGACGTGGAGATATGTCTCTGCTAATGGAGGTGTAAGGCTCTCCTTCTCTCCACTGGCCTGCTGGTCACCCTTGGGCAAGTTTTAGCAACTGTTTAGCCCCTGATCATGGTCACATGAAGCCATGGGAGCAGGTGGTGGATGGACATAAGAGCAGCCAGTGCCTATCACAAGTATTGATAATGGCTGGGGTAAAGACACTACTCAGAGGAAAGCAATGGCAAACCACAGCACTTAACAAATGAACGAACCTCTTTCCTGATGGAAGTAAGGATTAACGATATGTACAGGATGGTGAGAGTCCTTAATGATGCATACTGCCTTCTTGAAGACGTCCTTGTTGGGGAAGCAGGTGCCTGTAATGGAGCTGCTGAGTCCACGAACCCCTGCAGCCTCTTTCCAATCCTGTGCATTGGAGCTTCCCTACCAGACAATGATGCAACTGGGCAGAACGCTCTCCACCGTACGTCTGTAGAAATTTGCCAGAGTCCTTGGTGACATTTTTGGTCATATTTTGGTATTGTCTCACTGTAAAATGCACACACCTCAATTGTTACTTCATTGACTGCTATCTGCTATGGGACAGAATGGAGCAGCGAAAAGAACTCTGGAAATAATGGTTATTTGCTTTGTTTTGACATGGTAATAACCTGTTCAAGGTTATCTGTTTCAACATAGGCAGACTTCAGAAGTCTCCCATTAAAACAAGCCAGACTGAGGGTAGTCTGTTGAGATCTCTGCTTCTGCTGAGATCATTGCAGGAGCCAGGTTATATTGTGAAACTCAAACAACAGGAATTCTGCAGATGCTGGAAATTCACGCAACACACATCCTCTGGGTTCCCCCCCGCCGTCTTTCTTCCCAGACCTCCTGTCCCATGATCCTCTCATATCCCCTTTGCCAATCACCTGTCCAGCTCTTGGCTCCATCCCTCCCCCTCCTGTCTTCTCCTATCATTTTGGATCTCCCCCTCCCCCTCCAACTTTCAAATCTCTTACTCACTCTTCCTTCAGTTAGTCCTGACGAAGGGCTCGGCCTGAAACATCGACTGTACCTCTTCCTACAGATGCTGCTTGGCCTGCTGCGTTCACCAGCAACTTTGATGTGTGTATGTTGTGAAACTACCGGGTTTGTGACTTTGACGCTTGTTAGTGTTTCTCCTAGTTACAACCTGTTATCCTTTCAAGATGAGGATTAGTCAGAGAGATCGGAACCCAAAATATCACACGTAAGGAAAGCCTTTGCTCCCAAAACAAAACAAGAGATTAGAGGTTGTGATTCACTGTGGAAATATTAGGTTTAAATAATGGTGTGACGTTCAAAGCTACAAGAGGGTGAAATGTAATGCAGGTTATTTCTGTGTGAGTGAGAGAGGTGGGGTGGGGGGCGGAGAGAGAGAGAGAGAGAGAGAAGTGGGGATACAGACAGACAGACAGAGCCAGACTAAAAATTGTCAGCTGAAACTGGTGTTACTTTATTCCTGGAATCACTGACAACAATGGGACTGAGTTTCAAACCAAGCTCATCACAATGATGCTACTATATTTCACTTTGAGCTTGTGCACAAAGAGCACATTTTAACCCATTATCAAACTTTTAAAACACTCTCCATGCCTTTGCACTTTATTTTTGCCAGTAATCTTAAACCTGTGACCTTTGGTTGCTGACTCTGCTGGTAATATAAAACCCTTTCCTCAAGCCACATGAGCAAAAACTCTCCTGAAAATTTCCCCTTGACCTTTTACCCAAGGAGAACAATTCTGTTACCTCTGACACCACCCCCTGACCCCAGTTGCCTGTTCAGATGATGATGCCCTATGAACCAGGTGACCAGTGTAGATCTTGACATAACAACATGACAGGAAGTTTACAGACAGAAAGAGGCCACACGCACACATCCATTGTCCTGGCTCCAGAACTGCCTTTTCCAGCTTGTTCCCACTCCGCAGAGCTCTGTTCATTGCTTTAGATTAAATTAGCCTTATTTGTCATATGTATACTGAAACATCAAAACATACGATGAAATGCGTCCTTTGCGTCAATGATGAACACAATCTAAGGGTGTGCTGGGGGCAGCCTGCAAGTGTCGCTACACTTCTGGTGGAAACATAGCAACCCCACAACTTACCAACCCTAACCCATATGACTTTGGAATGTGGAGGAAACCGGAGCACCCGGAGGAAACCCACGCGGTCACGGGAAGAGCATACAAACTCCTTACAGACAGCAACGGGAATTGAACCCCGATCTTAGAGCCGGTGCTGTAAAACATTGCGCAAACATCTACACTACTGTGCCACCCAACAGATGACTTGGGCAGCAGAGCTTTGGTCTCCAAGGGTGCAACCTTCAGAAGCCTTTTGCTATCAGTGTCCCAGACACGGTCCAATTTGCACCAGACTCTCCTGCACTTTGATGGGAGTGTTGGGAAGGAGGGAAACCACACAGGGACTCAGTACTATTATCCCACATGTATTCATTTCAATTTAAATTCCCCAGCCATCCAATGCCTTACCTCTGGGTCAATTGCCCAAGCTTCTGCATTGTAGTCCAGTAAATTAACTGCAAAGTCATGCAGTCTCTGTGTGGAGCACATCAATTGGGAACTGAACCTGCAATCCCCATGGTTTGCAAACCATTGAGATGTGGAGTGTTTGGCTGGCGGGGCCACAGCTCTAGACATCCCACCTCTCAAGGAAGTTCAGGGAGCCTCCTGCATATTGACAGCGGCTCCCTGATGCTCGCAAATTTTATACAATATCCCGGAAATCGATTTTTTTTGAGAGCGAGCGAGAGAGAGTGTGAGAGTGAGAGACAGAGAGAGAGCAAGAGAGAGCGCGAGAGAGAGCGCAAGAGAGAGCGCGAGAGTGCGAGAGAGAGAGAGAGAGAGAGAGAGCACGCGCGTGCGCCATGGCAAAGTGTTCCAAAAAAGAAAATATAAAACGTACTTCACCCCAGACTACACTAAAGTGTACCCCTGCCTAATAGGGGTCAAAAATAATGACATTGTTGCTCACTGTACTGTTTGTAACAGTGACTTTTCTATTGCCCATGGTGGGTTAAGACTGTAAAAGACATATTGGGGTGAGTTTAACAGGTGTCATTCGTTCATTAGTATAGCTAACGTTATTTAAACCAGCTGGCTAGCTGCTAAGGAGCTACTCTATTGCAGACATTCCACCTCTCCTGGAAGTTCCAGGAGTCTTCCGCAAATTGATGGTGCTACCTCCCTGAAATGAGTTTTTGCAGGTGGGATGTCTGCAGCTCTGACACCAATGAGATGTAGGGTACCTCGGTTACGCCCATCTGAAATCCAATGACATAGCCATAGAACACCACAGAGACAGGTTCTTCAGCCTGACTAGTGCATCTACCGGCACCCAGACCATATCACTCTCGTCCATCATTTCTGCTGGCAGCTCATTCCACGTCCTCACCACCCCTCTAACTGAAGAAGATCCCCCTCATGTTCCCCTTAAGTACTGTATTTCAGTTTTCCTATGATCCCCTTAACCTATGATCTCTAGTTCTAGTTGTGCATGGTATTGAGGCACACACATCTGACACCCAGTGAGAAGGTGGGTACTTGGGGTACACACCTCTGGAAACCAATAGGATGTAGGGTTCTTGTAGGCATGTTTGAATACCAATGGGATGAAGGGTACTTGGAGTATTCATGGTGGAAAACCAATTGGATGTAAGGTGCTTGGGTCAACACATCTGAAAGCCAATGAGATGTAGGCTACTTAGGTACACATCTCTGAAAACCAATGAAAAGTTGGGTAATTGTACAGAACTCTGACAAAATATGAAGATATAGGTTACTTGGGATACTCATCTGTGGTGGTAAAACAGCAGACAAATAAAATGAATGTCCCACCTGGCTTCTGAGTTGTGAAGAACTTGATTCCGCTTCTCCTGAACACTGTGAGCTAAAACTCCACTCTACACCCAGTGGCCACTTTATTAGTGTTTATCAGTGTAGTGATGCCATCGGGAGCTTAGCTCCTGGTAGGGTCACCCATGGCAGTAAGGTCAAGGGGGAGGATCCAGACAGAGGCAAGTCTTACCAAGACCGCAGCAACGGAGCAGGCAGAGGATGGTGGTAAATTAGAGTCTCTTATCTTGGCCCACCACAGTGGCTGTGAGGGTGGAGGAAGGCTGCAGCAGAAGAGGGCCCCAATCGTCTTGGTCTCCGTGCCATTGGATTCTGGCCCTTTCTCTGTCAAGGACCATGTGGTGGCTGCTTGTGCATCAGTCTCCCACGTTAAAAGACCTGATGCGCAGGCTTTTCTCCTGGTTTGGCAATCCGATCGACCAGCTTGGACAAAGCCCTGTGGCGATCAGGAATTGGTGACAGGAGCAGGACACTGAAGGCTGGGAGTTCCCAGCCACAACCTGGCACACAGACGGTAGGTGTTGGATAAAGATGTTTTGCTCTTGGACTGAGGCAGATGGAGCTTTTCCACGGCTGCACCCATGACTGAGCAGCCCTATTCAGGACCCGCTCTGCACACTCCACCTGGGGAAGGGGCTAGAAAAGGTGCTCTAAAAGTTTCCTGCCTCCTCACTTCTCACTGGATTACCACTTCTAGTGGGATCACCAAAATGTGGTCTGAAACAAAAACATATGAATTTTGGAGCCTGGAATGTGTGGACACTTGTGGACAGTGAAGCCAGTGATCGTCCTGAAAGACGTACTGCCATCATCTCAAGAAAGCTGAGAAGATTCCAAATTGATTTTGCCGCCCTCTCTGAAAGGCGATTGGCTGAGGAATGACAATCAAAGAAGGAGAAGGGTGGATACACCTTCTTCTGCAAGGGGAAATCAGCAGTTGAACCCAGAATCCACGCAGTTGGATTTGCCATAAAGAACAGCATCATCAGTCACCTCTCCGAATTTCCATTTGGTATTAATGAAAGCCTCATGACGATTCGCCTTAAGGCCGCCAACATCCAAATGGTTACTACTGTGAGTGCCTACGCTTCAACCCTGGACGCACTAGATGATGGTAAGGAGACCTCTACATTGACCTAGACAGCATACTATCAGATATTCCCAAGGAAAATAAGGTCGTTCTTCTTGGAGACGAATGCTAGATTTGGCAGGGACAGCGACTCCTGGAAAGGCACAATTGGGAAGGAAGCTGTTGGCAACATCAACTCCAGAGGAGTGCTCTTACTCTCCAAGTGTGCTGAACATGATCTGACTATTACTAACACCCTGTTCCACCAGAGAAATAAGATGAAAACTTCATGGATGCATCCCTGTTCAAAGACTTGGCATCTTATAGATTATATCATTGTTTGGAGGAGGGATCACAGAGATGTAAAGGATACAAGAGTCATGATCAGTGCTGATGATGGCCGGACAGACCATCGGCTTATTCACTCACAAAATCATGCAGCAGAGTAGAGCGCAAAAGAAGCTGAACCATCCCAGTTCAACATCGAGAGCCTAAAAGACACAGCAAAGGTACAACATCTCCAGGCTGCCCTTTCTGAAAGACTCCCAAAGCAGTACCCGGAGGACATTGAAGCACACTGGACCACACCGAGGACCACCATCCTTGATACTTGTAAAAACATCATTGGATACAAGACCAAGCAAAACAAAGACTGGTTTGATGAAAATGACAATGAAATAGAAGAGCTAATCAACAACAAAAGGAAAGCTTTCTGTGCCTGACAGAAGGACATCAAGTGCAAGGCACAAAGAGAAGCTCACTCCAAAGCTAGGGCTGTAATCCAGCGTACAGCAAGGGAAACAAAGAATCAGTGGTGGACTGAGAGGGCTCTAGAAATACAGCAGCTTGCTGACTCTGGTGATATTAGGGGTTTCTTTATTGCCACCAAGGCAGTGTGTGGTCCAAACCATCGTGGCCTAAACCCCCTTTGCTCCAAAGATGGGTAAAGGCTGCGAAAAGACAATGATGCCAACAGTTCTCAATGGAAGGAACACTTTCAGGAGCTACTTAATCGTAATACCACTGTTGACGTTGAAGTCTTCAACCAGCTCCTACAATGACCCATGAAGGAGGACATGAGTAAGCCTCGTAGTATTAAGGTGCAGACGACTTGCAAGAACTTGAGGAACAACAAAGCCACCGGGTCTGATAGAATTCCAGCAGAAATCCTCAAGGAACTTAGTACAGAACTTTTAAATCATATTCATGACCTGCTTGTCAATACCTGGGAACAGGAGAAGATTCCAGCTGAACTCAGGAACACCCTGATTCTCACACTCTTCAAAAAGGGTGACAAAGCTGATTGTGGAAACTATAGAGGCATTTCCCTCCTTTCTTACTTGAATTTTATGTGATCAGCTTTCACCTCTGGCCGAAGATCTCCTGCCTGAGTCTCGGTGTGGCTTCTGTCCAGCCAGAGGAACATCTGGCATGATTTTTACAGCATTTCAATTGCAGGAGAAAGCCCGGGAACAAAATCTCCCACTTTATATGGACTTTATATGGCGCGTAGCCAAGTGGTTAAGGTGTCAGTCTAGTGATCTGAAGGTCGCTAGTTCGAGCCTCAGCTGAGGCAGCGTGTTGTGTCCTTCAGCAAGGCACTTAACCACACATTGCTCTGCGACGACACCGGTGCCAAGCTGTATCGGCCCTAGTGCCCTTCCCTTGGACAACATCAGTGGCGCGGAGAGGGGAGACTTGCAGCATGGGCAACTGCCTGCTCCCTGGAAACCTTCCAAGGCGCAGATCCAAAGATACCTCTGAAAGATTCTGAGAGTTAGCTGGAAGGACAGGCGTACTAACTCCAGCATCCTGGAGGAAGCTAACATTAACTCCATAGCCACAATCATGACTCAACACCAATTGTGATGAGTCGGCCGCATCATCCGTATGCCTGACTTCCGTCTCCCTAAACAACTCCTGTTCGGCCAACTCAACGATGCAAAGTACAGTCCTGCAGGGCAGTAAAAGCAGTTCAAGGACAGTATCAAGACCCAGCTGAGGAAGGGCCACGGCAACCTGAATGGATGGGAGAAATTAGCACAGGATAAGGAAAGCTGGAGCGGGACTCTCTATGAAGGGACTGCACAGCTTGAGGAGTTCCTCCACCGTGCCGCTGAGACTAAATAGCTTCAACATAAGGAGAGACGGGGAAAGGCCCATCCAGCTACATCCACCACTGCCTCAGTGACCTACACCTGCCAGCACTGCAATAGGACTTGTGGATCACGGATCGGCCTCTTCAGTCAGCTCAAGACCCACAAGTGACCAGATCAACCACCAGGAGTATAATCATATTCGACTACGAGAGATTGCTGATGACGTGTGTAATTTGCTCATTAATGCAAATATCTAATCAGCCAATCATGTGGCAACAACTCAATGTATAAAAACAGGCAGACATGGTCAAGAGGTTCATTTGTTGTTCAGACCAAACATCAGAATGGGGGAAGAAATGTGATTGAAGTGGCTTGACCATGGAATGATTGTTGGTGCCAGACAGGGTGGTTTGAGTGTCTCAGAAACTGCTGATCTCCTGGGATTCTCATGCACAACAGTCTCCAGAATTTGCAGAGAGTGGTGAGAAAGACAAAATAACATCCAGTGAGTGGCAGTTCTGTGGATGAAAATGCCTCATTAATGAGAGAGGCCAGAAGAGAATGACCAGACTGGTTCAAGCTGACAAGAAAGTGACAATCACTGAAATAACTACAGAGCATCTCTGAATGCACAACACAAGAATCTTGAAGTGGATGGGCTACAGCAGCAGAAAACCACAAACATACACTCAGTGCCCACTTTATTAGGTATGCAAGGTTCCGGATAAAATGGCCACTGAGAGTATATACACGATGAGGCACTTTTGGTTACTATACCAAAAATGGCAATTGGCAGAGAGGCAACTTAACTCCTATGCTCCACGCAACTCAAAGCCTCCACACAAGCATGCTCCTTGGAGGATTTACTGGATAACAGAAAGCCATGAAAGATTTTCTGTCCAACTTTACCATCCCATTTTCCATTAGTAAACTCTCAACTGATTTGGGATTAAATCAGGAACTCTGTTTGAGCAGTCCAGACTGGAAAATCTCATTAACCCTTTTTGAGAGGTCAGTAGATAGCTCCTGACATTATTAATGTCATTTTTTTTACCCAGCTGGTAACACTTAGGTCTGGGGTCAGGAGGTTAAGGGTTCAAAAGTAATAGGTCCTTGAGCATGTCAGCCAAACTGATACAGAAATGAAGTGATGGTGTGTTAAAGCAAGGATCAAGGCCTAGTGTTTGGGTTCTTCCATTATATATTCTCCCCTGACTGCGTGGATGCTCTGGTTCCCGCCCACATTCCAAAGACCCATGAGTTTGGAGCAATGCTCTGTTGGCGACGGAAACATGTGACACTTGTGGGCTGCCCCCTGGCACATCCTCAGATTGTGTTGGTTATTGATGCAAACGACACATTTCACTGTATGTTTTGATGTACACCGAGAAATAAAGCCATTCTTTTAAAATTACTAAAATACATTTTGAGAAGTACTTCCTTTGACCTGCTTCTCAAGTTCAATCACATCTTGCTGACACATAGTTTATCAGGAAATAGCAATATCCAGTTTTATGATGTAGGGATTTTTTTTAGTGTTGTGTCTTCAAAAACTGCCTTGACATACCTCAGGGATATTACGATGCCTGTACAGCTGAAAATTATTTCTATCTACAAATAATAATTTTAAATCAGGGGTTCCAAACTTGGGGTCCACGGATCTCTCAGTTAGTGTTAGGGGTCCATGGCATGAAAAAGTTTGGGAACCCCTGCTTTAAGTTGAAGTATTTTAATTGTAACTCATTTTTAAAGTTCTAAAAGGGACCTTTGAGAAACTCATAAAACTGCCTTCTAGTTTTAGCCATTTTCTTAAATTGAAAAGCACATTGCAGTCAAAGCCTTTTACGATATCTGCTAATGTAAAGAGAAAGAACTGAATGTTCAGAGCCTGTTTGATTGCCTACACTTGTACTTCAGACTTTATTGCTTTCAGAAGAAATTCCCACTGAGAATGTGGCCAATTAAAATGGCCTTATGTTATGATTATTAAACCAGAACAATAGGTCAGAGAAACACAATGCATGCCAAGTCGCATTGAAATTTGTATTTCTTCTGCTCTTTCCCCATTGCATCGTAAGTGCTCTCAGTTGGATAGGGTCGTAAAGACAGCTCTTGGTACATTGGCCTACATAAATAAACATATTGAACATATTGAGTACAGGAGTTGAGATGTTATGATGAAGTTGTATAAATCATTGGTGATGCTTAATTTGGAGTATTGTTCGCAGTTCTGGTCATCTATCTACAGGAAAGATGTCAATAATATTGAAAGAGTCCAGAGAAGATTTACAAGGATGTTGCCAGGAACTGAGGACCTGAGTTATGGGGAAAAGTTGAACAGGTTCGGACTTTATTCCCTGTAGTGCAGGAGAATGAGGGGAGATTTGATAGAAGTCTAGGGGTATAGACAGGGTAAATGCAAGCAGACTTTTTCCGCTGAGGTTAGGTGACACTAGAACAAGAGGTCATGGGTAAAGGGCAAAAGGTGAAATGTTTAAGGGGAATATGAGGGAAAACTTCTTCACTCAGAGGGTCGTGAGAGTGTGGAACGAGCTGCCAGTTGACGTGGTGGATGTGGATTTGATTGCATAATTTAAGAGAAGTTTGGATGGGTCCATGGATGGGGAGGGGTATGACAATAGACAATAGACAATAGGTGCAGGAGTAGGCCATTCAGCCCTTCGAGCCAGCACCACCATTCACTGTGATCATGGCTGATCATCCACAATCAGTACCCTTTTCCTGCCTTCTCCCCATATCCCTTCACTCTGCTATCTTTAAGAGCTCTATCTAACTCTTTCTTGAAAGAATCCAGAGAATTGGCCTCCACTGCCTTCTGAGGCAGAGCATTCCACAGAACCACAACCCTCTGTGTGAAAAAGTTTTTCCTCAACTCCATTTTAAATTGCCTACCCCTTATTCTTGAACTGTGGCCTCTAGTTCTGGACTCCCCTAACATCGGGAACATGTTTCCTGCCTCTAGTGTGTCCAATCCTTTAATAATCTTATATGTTTCAATCAGATCCCCTCTCATCCTTCTAAATTCCATGGAGGAGTATGGAGGGCTATGGTCCAGGTGCAGGTCAATGGGAATAATAGTTTGGCATGGACTAGATGGGCTGAAGGGCCTGTTTCTGTGCTATAGTGTTCTTTGACTCTATAACATAAATGCTGATTGTTGTTGAGTGTCACATGGTGACTCTTGCTGGGAACTGTGTGTCAGAATCGCAGCTGCAATCATAAACACACTTGTTTTCAAGCCCTACACGGGATAGATCTTCTCATCGAGAACTGGGGAGACAAAGCTTTGGTTCTATGTGAGGCGAGGCTCCTTATCAATCATCTTTACGAAGCGCTGGCTTTATTGACAAGGTGGATGCATGTTGCCCTTCTTAATTGGACCTTTTCAGTATGCTCTTAAGGATAAAGCATGTCACTGTAGTCCTCAGTGGATCAGGTGGCATCTGTGGATGGAAATGAAAAGTCAACGTATGGGGTTGTAACACTGATGAAGTTCAATGAATCATTTTCTTGCAGGCATTCACAGAACATAGATATACTATAGAATCAATGAGAAGTGATACATAAGCAAGGACTGACAAACAACCAATGTACAAAAGAAGACAAACTGTGCAAATAAAATACATAAGTGAATAAATAAAACAGAGAACATGAGTTGTAGAGTCCTTGATGGTGAGCCTATATGCTGTGGAATCAATTCAGAGTTGAGGAGAGTGGTTGTCCATGCTGGTTCATCAACCTGACTGTTTAAGGACAATAACTGTTCCTGAACCTGGAGGTGTGGGTCCTTAGGCTGAAGGGTAATAACTGTTCCTGAACCTGAAGGTGTGGGTCCTTAGGCTCCTGTACCTACTTCCCAGTGGCAGCAGCGAGATGGCCTGGATGGTGGGGGACCTTGATGAAGGATGCCGCTTTCTTGTATTAGTGCTCTTTGTAGACGTGCTCAATGGTGGAGAAGGTTTTGCATGTCCATCTCCTTCCATAGATGCTGCCTGACCTGCTGACTTCCTTCCACGGGTTGCTGCTCCAGATTCCAGCATCTAAAGGCTCTTGTATCCTTCACATTGTTCTGGGTCTTGAGTTAGAAGCAGGGTGGACTTGGTAAAACCTCCTTCCTTGAGGGGCATTAGGGAACCAGATGGGGTTTTAAGTAGCAGTTCAATAGTTTCATACTATAAGACCACAGGACTTTGGAGCAGAATTACTTAGCAAACCTGTTCCACCATGGTTGATTTATGATCCCTCTCAACCACACTCTCCATTTCCTTTGACGCCCTGACCTATCAACCTCGCTTTAAATAAACCCAATGACTTGGCCTCCACAGCCATCTATGACAATGAATTCCACAGATCTGCCACCCTCTGGCTAAAGGGACATCCTTCTATTCTGAGGCTGTGCCATCTGATCCTAGACTCCCCCACTATTAGAAACATCCTCTCCATATCCACTCTTTCTAGGGCTTTCAACATTCGACCGATTTAATGAGATCCACCCTCATTCTTCTAAACTCCTGTGGGTACAGACCCAGAGCCATCAGTTTTTAGTTTTGTAGTCACCATTACATATAGGCTGTCATTGTTACTCCAGACTTGATGCTAATGTACAATATGTAAATTGAAAATGAGAATAATTATGCTGTAGGATCTTGGCCAGAGCACAGTTGAAACACATTCAACTATTTTTGCATAATATAAAGAGGCATTGTTTTGAGGAAACAATGAATATTTATGATGATGATATCATAGTTGAGAGTTTACACCTATCAGGGAAAATTGGCCAGGTTGTGTTTGACTATTCCAGAATATACTCTGAATCAATAATGATAAGATTTTTATGTGTGTGTGCATAAAAGAACCTTTGTACTTTTCTTTATTGAATCTTTTTATATGAAGATAAAGATTAAAGATTACATTGTCACATTGAAACATTGAACAATACAGTGAAATGTACCATTTACGGCAGATCAATGACCAACGCAGTCCAAGATGTGCTGGGAACGCCCCGCAAGTGTCACCATGCTTCCAACACTGATGTAGCATACTCACAATTTATTTCACTAACCCCTAAATGTGGGAGGAAACCAGAGCACCCAGAGGAAACCCATGCAGTCACGGGGAGAATGCACCAAACTCCTTATAGACCGCAGCAGGAAGTGAACACGGGTCGCTGGTGCGGTGAAGCGCTACGCTGACCGCTACACTACTTTGCCGACCTTAATGTATACCTTAATTTAATATATCATACCAAGTTAGACCTCGCAGATAAATGATAGGCTATTTGAATGATTGTCTCCTTCGAGCAGGGAATGCGAAGAGATTAGACAGAGCAGTTAATCATTATGAGTGACACAAGAGATTCTGCAGATGCTGGAAGGCTTGAGCAAGACACACACACGAAATGCTGGAGGATCTCAGCCAACAGGCAGCATGCTGGTGAGTTCTGATGGAGGGTCTCAGCCTGTAACATCGACTGTTCATTTCCCTCCATAGGCGTTGCTGATCCTGCTGACCTCCTCCAGCATTTTGAATGGCATGAAAGATTTTGATCACGTCAGGAGGGATTGTTTCCCATGGCAGAAGATGCAGATTTAGGATGATTGGTTCTAGAATTAGAGGAGACACGATGAAATTATTTTGAAATGCAGCATGTTCTTGTGATCTGAAATAGTCTTCTTGGAGGAGCAATAAATGCTGGTGCTGGAATGTTTGGTGGCACTTGCCAGCGTGTTGGTTGTTAACACAAACGACGCATTTCGCTGTATGTTTCGATGTACATGTGGTAAATAAATTTGAATAACTGTGGGAACCTTTAAAAGGGAAATAGATAAATACAAACATTTGTACTTAAAGGAGAATTGTGTGTGGGAAGAAGGGGGAGTCAGCTCAGGTATCTTTACAAAGAATCTACAGAGACAGAAGTGGAACCCAGGGCCTCTTTCTGTAGGAATCGATCTGATTGTTGTTTCTCAAAGTCATAAAGTCCTGGAATAATAGAGCACTACAGCATATAAACAGGCCCTTTCTCCCATCTAGCCTGTGCTGAACTATTCTCCTGCCTACTCCCATCGACGTACCTGGACCATAACCTTCCATCCTCCTCCCATCTATGTACTTATCAAACCTTCTCTCAAATGTTGAAATCAAACTTGCATCCAACACTTGTGTTGGCAGCTCATTCCACACACTCTCACTATCTTCTGAGTGAAGTTCTCCCTTTAAAGATTTCACCTTTCACCCTTAACCCATGACTTTGTGTTCTAGTCTCACCCAGCTTCTGTGGGAAAAGCCTACTTGTACTAACCCCATCTAGAGCCATCATAATTTTGTAAACCTCTATCGAATCTTCCCCCACCCCCCCGCTCATTCCCCTGCGCTCCAGAGAATAAAGTCCTAACTTATTCAACTTTTCCCCATAACTCAGGTCCTCAAGTCCCAGGAGCATCCTTGTCAATTTTCTCTCTACTCCCTCACTCTTCATTGATATCTTTCCTGAACAGATTTTCACATAGTCCTCCAAATTAGGCCTCACCAATGTCTTACACAACTTCAACATTAAATCCCAATTCATTTTTAGGTGGTAATTTTAGTGTCATTTTGTGTGAATGTTTATTTGCTTGAAGTCATGTTATCTTGTGGACCTAAGTAGACGTTTGGTGTGGTGTTGTACTTGGATGGAAGTTCCATGTTTTATAATGAGATCGTAGCCGTCCCGCCTCATTCACTGAAGGAGCCATTGCCCCATATGAGGTGTGACTTGTTTGGACTACGGTTCAGTACAGTGGGGCCAACTCGCACTTATCATCCCACCGATCACTCATTCACTGAGTCATAACTGAAGACACGTAACTTTACAAAAATAGCGCTGCCTCAGGTTCCTTTCACAATTCAGTTGCCACCACGCCTAGAAAATGATTTGTAAATCTGTCTGTTTGCTGCTGGAGTTACTTGGCTGTTCAGCGTTCTGGGTGAAACACCTGTGGGAGCTTCTGTATATAAATAATCTACCAGGTTCTGTACATAGTAACATTATTGGCTATAGAGCATTTCAAGACATTCTGAGTATTACTTTATTTATGCCAATGAGATTAATATTTTGCATTCAGACCTTGAATAATTTGGATTTCACTTTTGGTTCAGTTCAGCTCTCATTTATTTCGGACACTAACGTTATAGCGTAGAGTCAATGGATACCACAGAACATCCAGTCCATGCTGGCCTGTTTTTTGCCTAGTCCCATCTACCTGCAACCAGACTATAGCCCTCCATACCTTTCTTATCCATGTATCTATCCAAACTTCAATTGAAAATGCATCCACCACTTACACTGGCAGCTTGTTCCACGTGCGTGTAGTTCTCCCTCAGATTCCTTTTGAATATTTAACATTTCACCCAAAATCTATCACCTAATTACCCTAAACTATTTGTTTAAAAAAATTCACTCAAATGGTACATGAACTTTCAAACTCTATAACGTGTCACTAAATTGCAAGTGGAAGTAATAACTACTACAGATAGGTTAGTGATTGCTTTATTACAAACATGGATACCATGATACAGTGAAAAACTTGTTTTCCACGCCATCCTGACAGATCATGCCAAGTGCAAGTGCATCCAGGTACTACCAAAGGAAAATCAATAGCAGAATGCAGAATATAGTGGTATAGTTGCAGAGAAGGTGCAGTGTATGTAGTCACTGAGAGATCAATAGTTCATCTATTTCTTCAACAACATCTTCATTTTCTTTCCGCGTAACTGTGAGAATCTCATCCCCTTCCTGTCTGCCTTCTTACGTTCTAACCAAGGTCCTGCTCCTGATCAGGGCGTTTCATAGACAGCTGGGATTGGTTGGTGACCACGCACACAAAATGCTGCAGGAACCCAGTAGGTCAGGCAGCATCTATGGAGAGGAATGAACAGCCGACCCTTCATTGGGACTGGGAAGAAAGGGGGAAGAGGCCAGAATAAGATGTTCTGGGAAGGTGGAGTACAAGCTGGCAGGTGATAGTTAGTACCATGTGAGGGGGAATTTAGGTAGGTGTGAGAGGAGGGATGAAGTAAAAAGCTGGGAGGGGAGAAGTGGAAGAGGTAAAGGAAATGTAGGAGTGGACAGTGGACCTTAGGAGAACAGAAAGTGGAAGGGCACCAAAGGGAGGTGATGGGCATGTGAGGAGAAGAGAAGGGGTGAGAGGGGAACCAGAGTGGGGATTAGAAAAAGAGAGAAGGGGGTGGGGGAGTAATCCAATCCTTTAGTTCACTGGCCTCCATGCTAAAGGAAGTGTGTTCCTCCTGTCCATCTTCTCCTTCTTTCCCCTCAGTTTAAAACATAGAACAGTACTGCCCATCATCTCCGTGCTGACCATGATTCCAAGTTAAGGTAATCCCAGTTGTCTGCATATGACCTAGATCCACTCCCGTATGTTCATGCGTCGGTCTACCAAACGTTGCTGTCACATCTGAGTTCACCACTTCCCCAGGCCACTCCCTACCAGCACCCACCACTCCCAGTTTAGAAAGCACCTGCCTTGCACATCTCCTTAACGTTTCCCCTCTGACCTTAAGGTTATTCCCTCCAGTATCTGACATTTCCATCCTGGCGACGCTATTACAGCGCGGGGCGTTCCAGAGTTTGGAGTTCAATTCTGGTGCTGTCTGAACAATACTTTACACCGACAAAGGGTCTCAGCTTGAAACATCGTCTGTTTAATCCTCACCACAGATGCTGCCGTCTGCAAGGAGTTTGTACGCTCTCCCCGTGAATCGTGTGTTTCCTCCCACTGTCCATGGGCGTACAGGTTCGTAGGTTAATTGGCCATTATAAATTGTCCTGTGATTAGATTAGGATTAAATAGATGAGTTGGGTGGTGTGGCTCGTTGGGCCAGAAGGGCCTCTTCTCTGCTGCATCTCTAAGTAAATGAACGAATGAATAAATAAATAAATAAAGACTTTTACCATCAACCCTAGCTATGGTTATCACAATTATTTTATAATCTTATATTTATGGCAGTAGTTAGTGCAAAGCTTTACAGTGCCAGATGTAACATGGGGGTTCAATTCCCACCTCTGTCTGTAAGGAGTCTTTATTTCTTTCTGGGACCACATGGGTTTCCTCCAGGTGCTCCAGTTTCCTCCCACATTCCAAGGACATATAGTTAGCATTAGTGAGTTGTGGGAATGAGATGTTAGTGCCGGAATTGTGGTGACACTTGAGGGCTGCCAGTATAAATCTTGCTGATTTAATTTGATTTGACACAAATAACTCATTTCACTGTTTGTTTTGATGCACATGTGACAAATAAAGCTAATCTTGTTTTAAATCTTCATACATTTCCATCGGGACACTGCTCAGCCTCCAAACACTGCAGAGCAGACAATCTGGTGTGTCCAACCTCATAGCTAATACCGTTTGGTTTCCTCCAAAGTTGTACAGCATCCTGGAAACCTCTTTTACATCCCCTCCAAAGCCACATTCCTTCCTGCAATGTGCCAAGTAGAACTGGGCATAATTCTCCGGGTGTGACTGAACAGAAGTTCTATGCAGCTGCTCTTGTTCCAAGGGTGACAGACCCAGCCTGTGTAATCTCATCACTATCAATCGCCAGCTCGGTACGTCTCCTCTGCATCCAGTGCTGGTAGAGTGTGGTGCTTAGAGTGGATCCCATTTGGCTCAGATCCCTCAAAACCTTTTTTCTCCGTATTCCTGTCCAAATGCCTTTCCAATGCCATAATTAGACTCATGTCTACCACTTCCACTGGCAGCTCATTCCACCATCCAATGAGTAAAAAATTGCCCCTCACTCAGGTCCCTTTTAAATCTTTCCCCTATCACCTTAAATTATCTTTGCCTTCTAGTTTTGGACTCCCCTACTCTGGGGAAAGGACTTTGGCTATTCCCCTTGTCTATGCCCCTCGTGATTTCAAAAACCTCTATAAGTTTGCCCCTCTTGCAAGCAGAGAATGGACTTAGTGGCATTTTTACCTTTCTTCACCAGGTTAAATGAGTTCAGTGTTGAGGCCATGGGAAGCGTATTGTAAAATTTTAGTTTCTCTTTATTCCTCGAATGTTATCAGTTCATTTTACTATATACATTACATCACCACATTTTTGAAGGTTAATATAAATAATTATGCTTGAGAGGAACACCAGGCAGCTCAGTATAAATATCAAGAACAAACTGGCCCAAACTACAGCATAAATCTTGTGATACCACATGTGGCCTCATCATGCCTGGCGGAGGAGAGGCAAGGAAAAAACTCAACGTATCAGATCATCACGGTTTGTGGCCAGTTTCAGCTGCAGTTTTGCAGCCTCCTTAGAAGATTCTGGGTAGAAAATGTTCAGTGGCAAAATAAAATGTTGTTGGATCTGGTGATGTTGATCTGTGGCCTTCGGAAGTCGAGAATGAAGCATTAACCCTAGTGCCTACTGCCATTTTATGTTGAACAAAGAATGAAGAAGGACAAAGAAAGGAAGCTGCGATCATCTCAGAGTTGGACTGGAGAGAAACAACAGTGATAACATTTAATCTACAGCCAGATTGAAGTGGTGTGACACTTGCTACAGCAGAGCTTCTAGAAGATACAAAATCAGCTATACTCATCATCACCATTATAGAATAAGACCATAGGACACAGGAGCAGAACTAAGCCATTTAGCCCATTGGGTAGGCTCTGCCAGTCCATCATGTCTGATTTATTATCCCTCTTAAACCCATTCTCCTGCCTTCTCCCCGTAACCTTTGACGCCCTTACTAATCAAGAACCTATCGAGCCCCACTTTAAGTACTGTATATCCAATGACTTTGGCCTCCGCAGCTGTCTGTGGCAATTCTGGCTGAAGAAATTCCTCCTCATCACTGTTCTAAAGGTACATCCTTGTATTTTGAGCTATGCCCGTTGTCCATCATAAAGGGTAGCACTGAACTAGATGTGCTTTTAAGTTCACGCAACAGTGATTACACTGGTAATGGTACAAACTTATCATAAATTCACATTTTCTGATTCTAGTATATTTTCCCCAACATAATTTTTCAGCAATTTTTAGTATTGAGCATATGTGCCGTGTCGTATGATGTAAGCCATCATGGACTTCCTTGTCTACCAATGACCATGACTGTTCTCGGCAAATTCTTCAAAGATTCAAAGTACACTTAAAACTATATTCAAAGTATATACCTTCCACTTGTAGATTTTATCCTTACCACAATACGTTATTGTGTGTTAGGTATACCACTGTGCTTCACACCCTGTTTCAAAGAAACGACCCATTTCTATATACATTTATGGTTAGATACATTATATACATGTGTATAGTTAAATGACAATAAACTTGACTTGACTTGATACCTTCCGTATACAACCCTGATATTAGTCTTCACACAGACAGCCATGAAACAAAGGAACACCATGGAATCTGTTCAAAGAAAGACATCAACCCTCCCCCAACTCGCAAAAAAATACAACATAACACGCAAACGGCAAAAAAAATGAGCGAGAAACAGAGAATACAAAACACCAACCCACAAGGTCATCATCGAAATAGTCAAGACATATTCAGTTTAGTGCTGTGTCGTTCACTCCCTGCAGGCCACCCCAATCAAAATCTCACAAAAATAGCAACAAAAAAAAAGCGACCCAAAACCAGAAACACATCAAAATGTAAACTACAGAGTCCAGTACACAAACTGCATCTAAAACCCAGACTCTGGCACCATCCTCCGACAACATTAGGCAGAGAAATCCCATTCAAATGCATGGACCTTCCTCTGGGAGCAGCAAGTGACAGGGAGAGAGAGACTGTCACACACAGACACCTTCCTGCAGCAGATGCAAGTGAGAGGTTGGTAGACAGCACTGAACACCCACTCACCTTCCACTCTCCCCTCGTTGATTTCAATCTTCCTCAACGCTTTAATTGGCAAGAAATGGATCTCGCGCCCCTGCCTCCAGGCTTCTTGGCTTCAAGGCCGCAGGCTTCACTCATAACCTCGCCAAACCCCCTCGGAAAAAGCAAAGCACCAGATTGCTCAATCGGCCTGAAAACACACTATCAAGATGTGGATCCTAGGCTCCAACAGTAGTAGAACAGCATTCAAAAGGAAAAGAATATGAAAATGAAGTGAAAGAAGTTATTTTGGGAACCGTCTGAAGGATGTCACCCTTGGGTGTGTTGTTCACTGGCACCATCTTCTACATCTACACATCTACAGAAGTGGCCTTTTTCTGGGCAGTGTCTTCACAAGACAGGTGACCCCAGCCATTATCAATACTCTTGGTGTCAGTGGTCGCAAAACCACAGGGCTTGTGACATGCACCTGCTGCTCCCATGGCTTCACGTGACCCTGATTGGGGGGCTAAGTGGGTGCTACGCCTCGCCCAAGGGTGACCTGCAGGCTAACGGAGGGAAGGAGCACCTTACACCTCCTTTGGTAGAGACGTATCTCTACCCTGCCACCGAGAGCATGTAAAAAGAAGATTACATAAGAATTATCAGTAAGCATAGGAAAGTCAAACTGTAAGAAACGTACTAGAAAATTATCAATTCTATACTCTAATGTGCCAACTTTCATACAAAATTGTGATCGCTAGGTGTAGATAAAGAACGGATTGTATTCCTGTTGTGTCCTTCACAATGGCACAGAGTCCTAATACGTGACACAGCTAAAGTAATATTTTTGAAGAACAATGTGGAGGTGCGTAACAGGTGATCTACGCACAGCGAACTCTCAGAGAGTTGATGTAATAGTGAGCTAATGATCAGATCTGGGGTTAAAGAGTAAAGATTAGCTTTATTTGTCACGTGCACAGTGAAACATTGAAACATACAGTGAAATGTGTCATTTGCGTCAAAACAAATAAATGACGATTATACTGGGGGCAGCCCACAAGTGTCACCATGCTTCCGGCACCTACATAGCGTGCCCACAACTCACTCACTTTGACACGTACATCTTTGGACCGTGGGAGAAACCGGAGCACTCGGAGGAAACCCACGCGGTCACAGGGATAGTGTACAATCTCCTTACAGACAGAAGCAGGAATTGAACCCCGATCGGTGATGGTTGGCTCTCTAAAGTGATCACATTAACTGCCATGGTATCATGCTACCCTAGCTAGGAAGAACTCCCCTTTGAACTAATATCAGGGCTTCCATTTAAGGTGCAGGCACAGAGGCTACAACTGCTGGAACCCAGAGCAACAAATAATCTGCCGGGCATTTCGGGTTGGACTCTGACCTGATGCAGTGTCTAGACCCAAGTCGACCACAGTCGCTGCTCAACCCACTGAGTTCCTTCAGCAGATCTCTTTGTTGCTTCCATTTAAAGTAGGGGTTCCCAAACTTTTTTCATACCATGGACCCCTGCCATTACCCGAGCAGTCCGTGAACCCTGATTTAAAGCGTCCTCTGGAATACATCTCCCATCTGTCGCCAAGCGCCGCAGTCTGTAAGGAGTTTGTACATTCTGCCCATTTTGAGATTGGGGAGCTTGAGTTAGGAGGACAGGTTGGGACTGTGGCGAAGGAGGCCGAGTGGTGACCTTATCGAAGTTTATAAAATCAAGAGGGAAACAGATAAAGTAGATGATCACAGTCTTTTTCCCGGGGTAGGGGAGTCTAAAACTAGAGAACATTGACACAGGATAATAAGGGAGAGATATAAATGAGCCCTGAGAGGTAATTTCTTTACACAGAGGGTAGTGAGGACCTGGAATGAACTGCCGAAGTGGTCCAGCTGAATAATTTGCAACATTTAAGAGACGTTTGTTTAGGATGAGTGGGGAAAGATTGAAAGGGGACCCGAGAGGCAGGGTTTTGACACAAAGGATGCTGGGTGTATGGAATGAGTTGCTGGAGGAAGTGGTAGTCCTGGCAACATCCTTGTGAAAAATTTCTGTGCCCTGCCTAGCTTAACAACATCCTTCCTATAGTGTGGCAGTGCACTCAATACTTTACATCTTGTACATTTGTAACGTGATGGCTCAACACAAGTACTCAGTGATCAAAGCTCGGGCACTGTGATAACGTAGCGGTTAACGCGATGCTACTTCAGCTCGAGGCGTTCGGAGTTTGGAGTTCAATTCCGGCGCCGTCTGTCTGTCTGTAAGGAGTTAGTACGTTCTCCCCTTGACCGGGTCCTCCGGTTTCCTCCCACATTCCAAATATGTACGGATTAGTAGGTTAATTCATCACATGGATCTAATTGTGTGGCGTTGGCTTGTTGGTTCAGAAGGGCCTGTTACCGTGATGTAGTGCTGAATAAAATAATTAAATAAATTCTCACTATAACTTTAGCGTACAACACACTGATATGTTTCTTTGAAATGATGATATTTATAGCTGTGGCGTGACTTTCTGACCTTTCTCACTCGATGCCATAACCAACGAAGGTAACCTTCCTTACTTGTGTGACTATCAGTAAGCTATGGACTTGGGTCCTAATCGCCCACCGTAAAGGAGCCTGCAATTTACTATAGATGCAAAAAATTCTGCAGATGCTGTATATGTGGTTTTTCCCACCTTTCTTTCCAGCCTTGATGAAGGGTTTCAGGCTGAAGCATCACCGGTTTATTCCATTCCATTGATGCTGCTCCAGCATTTTGTGTGTATACTGTATACTTTCCCCTTGCACTGGACCTCCCAAATGCAATGCCTCACACACACATGCTCGGATTAAACTCCAAGAACCTAACTACCAGTGCCCTAAAATTATTAGAAGTCTCTGTTCCCATTACCTTTCTGGACAAGACTTCTAATTAAGAGATCCCCTGTTTTAATCAGTAACCCTTAGCTCTAGACTCTCCCACAAGGGGAAACATCCTCTCTCCATCCACTCGGTAAAAGCCACTTAGGAAACAAACCAACGAGGGGCCTGGGCGTCTGAAACTCATTCAGATGCATAACGAGGATGTGGTTAAATCTCCACCAATGAACTGCACATCAGATAAATGCTCCCTCAGCTTGTCTCAGTCATTTTCGGCATTGCCCATCTCCCCATTCTCAGTTTGCCATTGATGGAAAATGTCGAAAATTGCAGTTGTAATCTTTTCACAAGCAAGAGAAAATCTGTAGTTGCAATGTTTTAACAGTTTAGGGCAGGTCATAGTTCGTACATCTTGAATATCATAGACTTGAGCTGAACTAGTAAACAGGCGAGGTGGTTAAAACCCAAGAGATATAAGTGTTTGTAAATATGGTAACAATTACCACTCATAGCAGCAGCCTCCAGCTAGGTAGGTTTTATCTGCATCTAGGGTCAAAGGCATTCACATAAAAGGTTTACATTCACAGTTCATTGAAATGCTCTTTCTTTAATTATCCTTTCTGCTCACACAATTTGCCCGAGGAGACTGGTGTTCTGATTTACAAAGGATGCCAATGTTATCTGTTGACTACAAAGGCCTGCACTCCCTCACAACATGCTCATGTGCTGAGTTTATCCATTATATTTCACATTCTTTAGCCTCTCAGAGAATGTATAGACTACAGAACAGTACAGTACAGGAACAGGCCTTCTGGCCCTCAATGCTGTGCTGAACAAATTAAATTTGTAACAAAATGGCCAACTAAACTAATCCCTTCTGCCTACACAATGGCCACATCCTTCCATTTCCCTCATATTGATGTGCCGATCTAAACTTCTCTTAGAAGTCCCTAATGTATCTGCCTCCACCTCGACTCTGAGCAGCAAATTCCAGGCACCCACACTCTCTGTATAAAAAAATTTGCCCTTCACGTCTCCTTTGAATGTACCTCTCTCACCTGAGACATTTCAGTCATGGGACGAAACATACTGTCTGTATACCTTATCTATGCCTCTCATAAACCTTTATCAGATCTCCCTCAGCCTCCACTGCTTCAGAAAAAAAAGTGTAGATGCACCAGTGCGGGCAGACATAATCAGCTGAGGGTGGAGGGGGGTGTGCATTGACACTGGAAGACGTAGGTGTAGGGAGAGAGAGGAGAGATTTAATGGGAACCTGACAGACAACTTTTTTCACCCAGAGGAAACCTGTAAATGAGTTGGAATTGGCTTATTATTACCACATGTACCAGGATACAGTGAGAAGCTTGTATTGTATAGTCTCAATGATTACCATCCAGTAGCACTTCCATCCACTGTGATGAAGTGCCTTGAGAGGCTGGTGATGAAACATCAGCTCCTGCTGGAGGAGCGACATAGATCTACTCCGATTTGCCTGCTGGAGCAACAGGTCCACAGTAGATGTTGTTTCACTAGCTCTTCACTCAATCCTGGAACACTTGAATATACATCAGAAAGCTCTTTATCAGTTACAACTTGGCATTCAGTATTATCATCCCCTCAAAATGAATCAATAGGCCCCAAGACTTCGGCCTCAATATCTCCTTGTACAATTGGATCCTTGATTTCCTCACTTGTGGACCCCAGTCATTTTGGATTGGCAACAACCTCTCTTCCACAATCTCCATCAGTACAGGTCACCAAGGCTGCATGCTTAGCCCTACACTTCACACTTACGACTGAGGCACAACTCAAATGCTACATTTAAGTCTACTGACGACACCTCCGTCATTGGCCAAATCGAAGATGGTGTTGGATCAGCATATGGGATGGAGATAAAAATCTGGCTGAGTGGTGCCACAACCTCTCACTGACCAAGGAGCTGATTATTGACTTCAAGGGGAGAAAAATGGAAGTCCATGAGCCAGTCATCACTGGGAAAATCAAAGATGGAGGGAGTCTGCAACTTTAAAACTCCTCAGTGTTATCATTTTGGAGGACCTGTCCTGGGACTAGCATGTAAATGCAATTACAGAAAAGTACTGCACTGCAGCGCCTCTACTTCCTTAGAAGTTTCCGAAAATTTGGCATGACATCTAAAACTTAAACAAATCTCTGTAGAAGGACCTGCACTATCCAGGCCATGCTGTCTTTACACTGCTGCCATTGGGAAGGAGCTCCAGGAGTTTTAGGTCCCACACCACCAGGTTCAAGGATAGTTGTGAAGTTTTGGCCTGTCATCTAAAACTTTGAATAGCTTCTATAGATGTGCGGTAGAGAGTATATTGACTTATTATGGCCTGGTATGGAAACACAAATGTCCCTGAACGGAAAACCCTATAAAAAGTAGTGGATAAGGCCCAGTCTATGATGGACTGGAAAAGCTCTTCCCACCACTGGACACATCTGCATGGAGCGCTGTTGCAGGAAAGCAGCAACCATCATCAAGGACTCACACTATCTAGGCTATGCTCTCTTCTCAGGAGGAAGGTACAAGAGCCTCAGGTTCCACACCACCAGGTTCAGGAACAGTTATTACCACTCAACCATCAGGCTTTTGAACCAGAGGGGATAACCTCACTCAACTCCACTCATCCCCTCGCCGAACTGTTCCCACAACCTATGGACTCACTATCAAGGACTCATCATCCCATGTTCTTGATATTTATCCCTTATTTATTTATTATTAATTTCTTTTATCCTTTGTATTTGCACAGTTTGTCGTTGTCTGTCCTGTTGGGTGCCATCTTTCATTGATTCTATTATATTTGGATTTACTGAGCATACCCGCAGGAAAACGAACCTCAGGGCTTTATATGGTGACATATATGTGCTTTGATAATAAATTTACTCTGAACTTTGAACTTTGTTCATAGATATCAAATTGTTTCACAGTACATTGAGGTTGGACAAGGTAAAACAATAAATGCAAGAGATTCTGCAGATGCTGGAAATATTGAACAACAAACACAAAATGCTGGAGGAATTCAGCAAGTCATGCAGCATCTAGGGAGGAGAATAAACAGCCCACATTTTGGGCTGAGACTTCGACTGTTTATCACCTCCAAAGGTAAAACAGTAACAATGCAGAATAAAGTGTAACAGCTACAGAGAAAGTGCAGTTCAGGTAAACAATAAAGTGCAAGACCATAACAAGGTAGATTGTGAGGTCAGGAGTCCATCTTATTGTACAAGAGGACCATCAAAGAGTCTGATAGCAGTAGGATACGGGCTGTGCTTCTGCCTGGAGATATGTATTTCCAGGGCTTTGTATCTGAGCTGCTGAAAGAAATGGTCAAGCCAGGTACATAAGCAACATTGAAAAGACAGTCAAACAGGCACGTGGATTAGAGGGGTATAGGCCAATAAGGCCAGCATAGTTGGAAATGTTGGACCTGTGCTTTGTGACCCAGTGACTCTATGACATTATGGAGGTGTTCTTTTTTTTTCATGATCTGGGCAAGGCCACCCCTAATTGCCCGTAAGAAAGTTGTGTTGACCTGCCTTCATAAACTAGGGTGGTTCTTCTGGTGAAGGTACCCATGCAATGTTTTTGGGCAGGAGTTCCAGGGTTTAGAAGCCAAAATTATATGCAGTTCTTCTCATCATACTGTATGAAGGATGCGATTAAGTCGCAGAAAAGTTTCACGAGGATGGTTTTGAGATTGGGGAGCTTGAGTTAGGAGGACAGGGCGGGACTGTGGCGAAGGAGGCCGAGTGGTGACCGAGGTTTATAAAATCATGAGGGGAACAGATAAAGTAGATGAACACAGTCTATTCGCCGGGGTAGGGGAGTCTAAAACTAGAGGACATTGACACAAGATAGGGGAGAGATTTAAACGAGCCCTGAGAGGTAATTTCTTTACACAGAGGGTAGTGAGGACCTGGAATGAGCTGCCAAAGGAAGTGGTCCAGCTGGATAATTTGCAACACTTAAGAGACGTTTGTTTAGGATGAGTGGGGAAAGATTGAAAGGGGACCTGAGAGGCAGGGTTTTGACACAAAGGGTGCTGGGTGTATGGAATGAGTTGCCGGAGGAAGTGGTAGTCCTGGCAACATCCTTGTGAAAAATTTCTGCGCCCTGCCTAGCTTAACAACATCCTTCCTATAGTGCGGCAGTGCACTCAATACTCTACATCTTGTACATTTGTAACGTGATGGCTCAACACAAGTACTCAGTGATCAAAGCTCGGCCGCCGTGGTAACGTAGCGTTTAGCGCGATGCTACTTTAGCTCGAGGCATTCGGAGTTTGAAGTTCAATTCCGGCGCCGTCTGTAAGGAGTTAGTATGTTCCCCCTTTGACCGCGCGAGTTTCCTCCGGGTGCTCTGGTTTCCTCCCACGGTCCAAAGATGTACCGGTTAGTAGGTTAATTGATCATTGTAAATTGTCCTGTGACTAGGCTAGGGTTAAGTGGGTGGGTTGTGGGATGGCGTGACTCATTGGGCTGGAAGGGCCTGTTCCGTACTCTATCTCTAAACAAATATGTCTTCTTCACCAATGTATCTAACCGTGTTGCCACTTTCAGGAAATTATGTATTTGTACCCCTAGCTCTTGGTGTCTTAACAGCACGCTCCAGTGCCTCACCATTCAGTATGTATGTCCTGCCCCAGTTTAACTTCCCAAAAGGCATCATTTCTCATTTGTCCAAGTTAAATTCTAATACTTATAGTCAGAATTCTACACTGTGGATCTGGAGAGATGATTTCAGACAGGAGCATGGAGTGGTGAGGTTCAGTCAGTCATGGGCCAGGCTGTGGCAAATGGATTGAGCTTGAATGGGACACCTTGGCCAGCTTGGACTAGATGGGCTGAACGGCCTTATTCCATGCTGTACGACTATCACTAACAAATCCTACTACAGCAGGTGGGAATGATAAATTCAAATTAATACAGAACTTGGAAAAGAAATCTAGACGCCAAATGAGAACCATGCGACTACCTAATTGCTGTGAAAACCCATTTGATTCAGTAACGTCTTCCTGGGAAGGTAATCTGCTCTCCTCCTCCATCTGGTCTGGATGTGATTCCTAACCTGTTGTGTATTTAATATTTCCAGTTGTATTTGAGTAATCTTGTATATATATGTATGTTGATTAAGCATTCTTGTTCGTTTAAATAATTCATGATACATGCACGCCTTGCTTAAAGTAAACATGAAGTTAGACTCATATTTTGGACTACCGTGTCTTCCTTTGAAGGAGTTTAACGTTTTGAAGTTTCTTAACATAACATAACCCACAACGTAATTGACTCTTAACCACCTCTCCAGTTCAGGGGCAATTAACAGAGGACAATGAATGCTGACATTGCCCATGATGTCTGTATTCAGATTCAGAATCAAGTTTATTGTCACCGACATTTGTCATGAAATGTGTTGTTTTGCAGCAGAAGTACATTGTAATACTTTATAATCAGTTATAACAAGAAATATTTAAAAATAAGCAGTGCAAAAAAAAAGTTAGCTAGTGTTCCTGGGTTCGCAGACCATTCAAAAATCTGATGGTAGAGAGGAAGAAGCTGTTCCTAAACTGTAGAGTGAGTGTCTTCAGGCTGAGATACTCCACCTTGATGGCAGCAATGAGAAGATGGCACGTCCTGGATGGTGAGAGTTCTTCGCGATGGATTTTCCGCTCTTGGGGCATCACCTTTTGAGGATCTCCTCAATGGTGGGGAAACTAGTGGCACATGAGGGAGCTGACTGAGATTACAGCTTTTTAAGAGCCTGTGCATTACAGCCTCCATACTTGACAGTGATGCAACCACTTACAATCTTCTCCACGGTACAACTGTAGAAATTTGCTAGAGTCTGTGATGACATACTAAATCTCCTCAAACTCCAATGAAATATAGTTGTTGTTGTGCCTTCTTCATAATTGTATCAATATGTTGGATCCAGGATAGATCTTCAGAGATGTTGATACCCAGGAACTTGAAGCCACTCACTTCTTTTTATTGCTGATACCTTAATAAGGACTGGTATGTGTTCCCTCCACTTTCCCTTCTTGAATTCCACAATTAATTCCTTGGTCTTACTAACGTGGAGTGCAAGCTTGCCGCTGGGACACCACTCAACCAGCTGATCTATCTCACTACTGTACGCCTCCTCGTCACCATCTGAGATTCTACTAACAACTGTTGTGCCATTGGCAAATTTGTTAATGGTATTTGAGCTGTACTTAGCCACACAGTCATGAGTGGAAAGAGAGTAGAGAAGTGGGCTAAGCACACATCCTTGAGGTGCTCCAATGCTGATTGTTCGCGAGGAGGAATTGTTATTTATGATCCGCACTGTCAGCGATCCCCTGATGAGGAAGTCAGGGATCCAGTTGCAAAGGGAGGTACAGAGGCCCGGGTTTTGAAGCTTGTTGATTGGTACTGAGGGGGATGATGGTGTTGAACTCTGAGCTGTAATCCATAAACAGAATCCTGACGTTGGTACTGCTGTTGTCCAGGTGGCCCGAGGCCGAGTGGAGAGCCAGTGAGATTGCACCTGCTGTAGACATATAGGAAGGGGGAAGTAGCCATAAGAAGATATAGCTATTGCTGTTGTAGGAATTCTGCGAATGAATTAACTTGAAGAATAAATTAGGATTGTCAAACAGTTGAAGAGAAGGGAGCAGTCTAGGGCTGCCTAGACTAGTTGTAACCTTTAACCTGCAGCAGTGCTGGCAAACCTGTGTGTGTATGTGTATGTGTGAACATCTGTGGGTAGACATACCATGCAGAGCATCCTGACAGGTTGCATCACAGCCTGGTATGGTGGTTCCAATGCCTAGGATCACAAGGATTGTAGACTCAGTCAGCTCCATCACGGGGCACATCCCTCCTCCCATCGGGGACATCTGCAAGTGGTGTTCCTGAAGAAGGTAGCATCCATTACGAGCGACATTCAGCATCCAGGTACCCCCTTCTAGATACTACCATCAATTCTCTCTGAGTGGAGAGCCGGTGAGATTGCAATTTATGGTATATTTTTGGTAAATTTAGGGTACGTTTTAATTTATAGCAACTTTTATGTATTGCATTGTACTGCCACCAAAAAACATCAGATTCCACAACATATCAGTGATAATAAAACCAATTCTGATTCTGAGGATGTACAGGAGACTGAAAACCCACTCTCAGTGATTCAGGTACGCCTTCCCCACTACATTCAGATTTCTGAACAGTCCATGAAAATGACCTTGTTATTCCATTTTTTTTGCACTATTTATGAAGGGTGATTGATAAGTTCGTGGCCTAAGGTAGAATGAGTCAATTTTAGAAAACCTAGCACATTTATTTTTCAACATAGTCCCCTCCTACATTTACACATTTAGTCCAGCAGTCGTGGAGCATAGGGATCTTGGACCTCCAGAAAGTGTCCACAGCAGGGGTGATTGATAACTTCGTGGCCTATCGTAGAAGGAGATGAGTTATACAGCTCTCTCTTTACATGCACATGTAGTTCAACATGAGTGATTATGCAGAAAGTTTGAAGTTAATAACTCATCGGGGTGATTGATAAGTTCATGGCCTAAGGTAGAAGGAGATGAGTTATTAACTTCAAACTTTCTGCACAATCACTCAAAGAATTGACCTGCATGTGCATGTAACGAGAGCTGTATAACTCATCTCCGTCTACCTTAGGCCACAAACTTATCAATCACCCATCTGTGGACACTTTCTGGAGAGGTCCAAGATCCCTATGCTCCACGACTGCTGGACTAAGTGTGTAAATGTAGGAGGGGACTATGTTGAAAAATAAATGTGCTAGGTTTTCTAAAATTGACTCATTCTACCTTAGTCCACGAACATATCAATCACCCCTCGTATATATTTCAGTAGTTTAAAGTAATTTTACTGTATGTATTTACACTAAACTGCTGCGGCAAAACAACATATTGTACTTCATATAAATCAGTGATAGTAAAGCTGATTCTGATACTGTCAATGTGTACTCAGGCTGTGAACCAACAGGCGGTGATAGGGTGCATGTATTTGGACAGGGAGGAGTCTGTGCCCAGAGCACACCGAGGGAGAGAGGTGGTCAGTAGTGGTCATGCAGGATGGAAGGGTAGTCAGGAATGTTAGCCAGTGTCAGAATCAGGTTTATAATCACAGGCATGTGTCGTGAAACTTATTAACTTCGTAGCTGCAGCACAAAGCAATGATAATATAGAAAGGAAAAAAAAAGTAAATCAATTTCAGTAAGTATATACGTATATTAAATAGGTTTTAAATAGTACAAAAACAGAAATAATATATATTTTAAAGAAGTGAGGTAGTGTTCATGGGTTCAGTGTCCATTTCGGAATCAGATGGCAGAGGGAAGAAGCTGTTCCTGAATCACTGAATGTGTACCTTCAGGCTTCTGTACCTCTTCCTGATGGTAGCAGTGAGAAGAGGGCATGTCCTGGGTGATGGGAGCCCTTAATAAGGGACGTCACCTTTCTGAGGCACCACTCCTTGAAGTGGTCTTGGATACCACAGAGTTTAGTACCCAAGATGGAGCTGACTAATTTTACAACTTTCTGTAGCTTATTTTGGTCCTGTGCAGTACCTCCCCCCGACACACACACCAGACAGTGATGTTGCCTGTCAGAATGCTCTTCATGGTACATCTATAGAAATGTTCGAGTGTTTTAGGTGACAAACCAAATCTCTTCAAACTCCGAATGAAATATAGTCACCATCTTGCCTTCTTTAATTGTTGGGAATAGGTTTGATCCTCAGAGAGCTTGACATCCAGGTACCTGAAATTGCTTACTCTCTACACTTCTGATCCCTCCATGAAGATTGGTTTGTGTTCCCTCATCTTCCCTGAAGTCCACAATCATCTCTTTGGTCTTACTGGCATTGAGTGCAAGGTTGTTATGACACCACTTAACTAGCTGGTATATCTCACTCCTGTCAATGGATGATAAAGAAATGACATGTGTTTATAGAGCACCAGTCATATCCTCGGAACACCCAGATGAAAGCCAGCTTTCGACATTCAGACACAAGCTAACTGAGCACAGTTGGGTCTCACAATATTCAGCATTCTCAACATTTTAGAAGACGATGGGGTTGGCAGGTGTTGGGGCGAAGACTCCCGAAGGCAAGTGGTTCCAGCAGCTGTAAAGGGTGCAGGGACAGCTCTAGGAAGAGGCCAGCCAGTGCGTCACTGTTTACTCACTGACAATGCTTGCCAAAGGATCCCTTTGCCAGAACGCACGGGCTGGGTGACAGCTGTCAGAAACACACTGGCAGTTAACCCTGTAACATATGGCTACTGAGAAAGTAGTTCAGTCCAAACTGAAGATTCTTTTGCACCGCACTATGTAAACATGTCTGATTTATTAGAGTCACACAGCATGAAGACAGGCCCTTCGGTCTGACCTATCCATACTGACCAGGGTGCAACCCAAGCTAGTTCCCTGCATTTGGCCCACATCCCTCTAAACCTTTCCTATCCATGGACATATCCAAATACCTTTTAGATAGTCAAAGTTCAAAGTAAGTTTATTGTAAATTTATTAGACCAGCTGAAGAAAGCTGGTCTACCTAAACAGATGCTGGTGACCTTTTACCACTGCACCATAGCAAGCCCCTTAACATACTGCATCTCTGTGTGGTATCTCAGTTGTACAGCAGCTGATAGGAAAGCACTTCAGCGGGTCGTCGTCTCTAGCGCACAGAAGATCATCGGGACACAGCTCCCAGTCCTGGAGGACACCTACAGCTCTCGCTGCCTAAGGAAAGCTACAAGCATCTGTAAGGACAATACACACCCATGCAATCATCTGTTTGAACTTCTTCCATCTGGCAGATCTTATAAGATTTTCTATGCCCGCACTTCCAGACTGAAAAATAGCTTTTTCCCCCAGAGCTATATTTGCTCTGAACCAATCGATCAAGCATCTTCTGTAAATTTGTTATATTGCTACTTTAATACTGGTTTTATGGCCGTCATGCATCTGAGTTGTGCTTTTGTACTGCTGGACATTGCTTGTACTGGCTGGTTACTTGATTTTATTTATTGTTTATTTATTTTATTTGTTGTTTTATAGCATTGAGTATAAGAATTGCAAACTAATTTTCGCTGTATTGGTGCATGACAAGTTGTACTATGCAATGACAACAAAGATATTTCATTTTCATTTTGTCGAAGTACATACTGTATGTCACCATACACTACCCTGAGATCCATTTTCTTGCAGGCATTCACAGTCAATACAAAGAAACACAATAGAATCAATGAAAAACTGCACAGAAAGACAGATACACAACCAATGTGCAAAAGATAACAAATTATGCAAATACAAAATAAAACACATTAAAAATATAAATAAAATTATTGTTACTGTACCTGCCACAACTACCCTGTTCAAAGTCTGCTCTACACAACAAAAATTCTTAATTCATCTACTACTAGTTCCTCTACTTGTTTTGTTCTATGTTCCACAAAGGTTAAAGATTCTCTACCCTTTTATAAATGGCATGTGCTCAGAGTAAATTGCAGATAATTGTCCAGCTTCTGGTCAACTCATCTAACCCGACTGTGGCCATTATAAGCTATTCAGGAAGCCTAGTTGATTGCTGAGTGCTAATTGCAAGCACCTCCCAAGGCAATTGACAGGAAGGTTATCAGACCAAAACTGGCGCTGAGCCATGTATTCATGCAGATGACGAGAGGCTGAGTCAAATAGATTGTTACTGGTTTATTATTGTCACATGTACCAAGACACAGTGAAATGATCGTCTTGCATTGTGTATACAGATGAGATCATTATACAGTGTATTGAGGTAGAGTAAGGTAAAGAGTATTGAGAGCAGTTTTGGGCCCCTTAGTGACGAATGGATGTGCTGACATTGGAGAGGGTTCAGAGGAGGATCACAAGAATGATTCCAGGAATGAAAGACTTATTATACGAGGAGCGATTGAAGGCTCTGGGCCTGTACTCACTGGAATTTAGAAGAATGAGGGGGATCTCATTGAAACCTATCAAATGTTGAAAGGCCCAGATAGAGTGGATGTGGAGAGGATGTTTCCTATAGTGGGGAAACTTAGGACCAGAGGGCACAGCCTCAGAATAGAGGGACAGCCATTTAGAACAGAGATGAGGAGGAATTTCTTTCACCAGAGGGTGGTGAATCTGTGGAATTCGTTGTGAGAGGCATAATAAATCAGCCATGATGGAATGGTAGAGCAGACTCGATGGGCCGAGTGGCCTAATTCTGCTCCTATGTCTTACGGTCTAAAACGATAACGAAGTATAAAAGCCATCGAAAGAGTGCAATGCAGGTAAAATGCATTAACAAGGTAGATTGTGAGATCGAGTCCATCTTATCATAGAAGAGGTCCATAACTGTGAGTTGTTAAACTATTGCTGTTACCATTACACTTGGGGGTTAACTACCACTGATTAGAGACACAAGAGTCTGCAGATGCTGGAATCTGGAGCAGCAAACGATGCTGGAAGAATTCAGCAGTTCAGGCAACATCTGTGGAAGGTAAAAGGCAGCCAGCGTTTTGGGTCAAACATCCGACAGTACAGCACAATACAGGCCCTTCGGCCCACAATGTTATGCTGACCTTTTAATCCACTCGAAGATCAATCTAACATTTCCTTCCCGTGTAGCCCTTTTTTCCCATCCATGTGCCTATCTAAGGACTCTGAAATGTCCCTGATGTATCTGCCCCTACCAGCACCCCTGGCAGCATGCTCCACCACTCTGTGTGTAAACACCCTGCCTCTGACAACCCTTCCAGGCCTGCACATGCCGTCGACTCCCAGCATCCATCCAGCTCATAGGAGTCACCTGCCACTCGTTTCTAACGCATTACCTGCACCATATTTAAACACAACTCCCATCCAAAGTCCTTGCTCACTCATTGAACCAGCCAGTCTTAAAACCTGTTGCTCTTAGCCTTCAGCTAGCTTGTTGGGTATCGTAACTGGTCTTTCTTGTTTTGTGGCCCCTTCTGACTTGTTGTTTTGCAGTTTATTGTTAAAGTTATTGCAGGCTGCTAAGTTATTGTCACTGTTATGCTTTTGGGTCAAGCCCCCTCTACGTTTTGTGACAGGATGAGTGAACCCACAGTCGACCCGGTAGAGTATGTTCACCTAATGGAAGCTGTCTGCTGATGTGACTACATAGTCTGGAAGCAGCAGGGAACCATTGGCCATCTGCTTGCCCCTCTCAACCAACTTGCCAACCTTGCGCCAGTCAACCTCCTCCCTTGGACCACTCTGAGTCTGAGGATTTCACTGCTGAGGTGCGTTGGGTTTTCGACCATCCGAGAAGTGGAAGGGGGGCAGTGGATTGGGTGCTTCACCTGCGCCAAGGCTCCCATCCCGTGCTAGATGATGCCGTGGAGTTGAGGACCCTCGTGGCGGAGTGCAACTGGAATGCAGAAGGACTGCTGGCCCGCTACCATCCTGTCCCCTTGGAGTGCTTGAAAGACGAGCTGTTTACTCGGGAGATGCCCACTGACCTCGAAAGCCATACCACTCTGGTCCTCCATATTGACAAGTGTTTTAGGTCAGCAGCCACACCCCCAGTTCTGTTCCCAGGACCCACGTCAGGTTGCAGGCCCCTCATCATCAGTGCCTCAGATCAATCTCAGATCGATGTAGTTAGGGAGAGCTCCCTTACTGCCCCCCCCCCCCCAAGAGCATGAGCGTCAGTGAAAAATCAGTTTGTGGGCTTACTGGGGAGCGGTTGATCCCCAACGCATCACATCCCCACTGCATCCGGGAAATAGCATCCATGTACCAGATGAGAGGCCTCCCGTCTGGGAAGCTCCCTGGCCCTTGTTCCAGCATCATAGCCTGACTTGCTCTCTCTGTCCTCCTCCACACCTCGATGGCTCTGATGGATTCCAGTGCAGCAGGCAACTTTCTGGACTGGATTCTCACCTCTTCTGCATTGCCGCCGTTGATGGACATCCCTCCAGGTCTGTGATGGTCAGTGCATGCTCATGGCCTGTGCATAAGCATCACGAGTCCACCGAATCCCTCCTGATTGAGCACCTGACACTACTCTCACCCTGGGTTACCTCTGGCTCTCCACTCACGACCCTCACTTCCCCTGCTCGTCTGGGTCGTTGTCTCAGTTGGGGACCACCTGTCTGCAACCTCAGTTGATTTCACCCCATAAATCAATGGTGATGGAGGAAACTACAGCCTCACCAATCTCCCACAGGGATACCGTGACTTTGCTGTTGCCTTCATTCAAGGGGAAGCCAGCGCCCAGCCACTTCACAGACCACACTGTGCGATCAACCTCCTTCTGGCACCATCCCTCCCCCAAGGTCATCTGATCTCCCTCTCCCCTCCTGAGACCCAAGCCATGAACGACTACATTGACTAGTGCTACAGCAACCCCCAACAACCCAGACTTTAACCCTAACTTAATCACGGGATAACTTACGATGACCAATTAATGTCTTTGGACTATGGGAGGAAACTGGAAGACCCTGAGAAAACCCACGCACTCTACAGGGAGGATGTACATCGACTCCTTACAGAGGACATCAGGGTTGAACTCCCAAACTTTGATGCCCTGAGATGTAAGCTGTCACGCTAACTGCTATGCTTCCGTGGCGCCCGTTTGTGGTAGAGGTGGACGGTGGAGCCATCCTCTTCCAGCAAGGATGGGAAGACACCCTTGTGTCTTCCCGCGCAAGTTCAATTCTACCCATCACCGTTATGGAGCAGGAGACGGGGAGCTACTTGCCAGTAAGTGGGCCTTACACAAGTGGAGACGTTGGCTGATGGGGAATGCCAAGCCCTTTCTGATCTGGACTGAGTACCAGAGCCTCATGTCCATGCAACAGACCCACCAACTCAACCCATGTCAGGGTTGCTGGGCCCCCTTCTTCGCGCAATTCAACATTATCATTTTCTACCGACCCGATTCCAAGATGCCCTGTCATGACAGTTCGACCCAGTGGAAATGGAGGACGACCCTTAGCCTATCATTCCATCTTCTCAGATCCTTGCCCCAATCATCAGGGACCTTGAATACCAAACCCCCCAGACCCTGTAGCATGAGCTGACCCAGCTGATTCACCTGACAACTACGTGTGCGTACTGGCAGCTGTATGCTTCAAGGTACTCTTGTGGAAGAAGAGTTGCTCCTTACCTTCCTTTACAGCCGTTCAAGCGGATGACAGACACTGGATGTTCTGTGACGCTGGTTCTGGTGGTCCACCGTGATCGCAGACGTATGTCAGTGTGTTGCTGGCTGCCCTCAACGTGTCCGGTTCACTTCCTCCAAACTTTTGTCAGCTGTGGAGATGGTGGACCAGGTTCTCCAACATGTAGTTCGCCTCCTCGGCTTCCCTCAGGACATTGTGATGGACCAGGGTCCACAAATCATCTCCCACTTCCTTCTGCTCCCTCCTCTGCACCTCAGTGAGTGTGTCCTCTGGCTATCATCTGCAGACCAATGGTCAGTAAAAAAGAACATGTGGAGAAGTTTCTGCAATGCTTTGCCACCTCCAACCCTCCCAGAAGGAAGAAGTGCCTGCTCTGGGCTCTATTGTCCCACAATCTACACACCTCCTCTGTCACCCTTCAAAGTGCTTCATGACTAGTAACTCCTGTTGTTCTCTGTGGAGGAGCCAATGGCGGAAGTCCCTTCTGCCAGGACCCTTTTTTGCTGATGCCTGAATACTTAGAAGAGGGCATGGAGGGCCACTTACCAGCCATCAGGCCACCTGCCATTGGCACCAGACGTACCACCCTGGCCAGCAGACTGTGCCTCACTGTCCACCCAAGATCTGCCCTGTGCATTGACTCCCGCAAACTCCCGCCGTGGGTTATTGGTCCCTTCAAGATTACTCATCGCATCAATCCAGTCACTTCCTGCAGCTGCCAACATTTCTCAGGATCACACCTACCTGCCACGTGTCCTGCTTAAAGCCCATTATGCATGGATCACTCAAACCAGCTGAGCCTAATCTCCAGAACCTAGGATAGTGGGAGGTAGTCCTGTGTGCACAGTTTGCTGGTTGCTGGATTCGTGTCACTTGGATGTATTGTGCAGCACCTGATTGGGAAGGGTACGGCCCAGAGGAGAAGTTTTGGCTGCCGTACAATTGGATCTGTCAATCTTGGATCTATCGCTCATTGAGGAGATCTAGCAAACCCATCTGGATCACCCTAGACAGTTAGAGCTGGCTGTAGGGTGGGGGTGGTGGGGGAGGTGGATGTCTGTCGGGCCTCCATTCAGTTAATTGGAGTCACTGCTAATCTTTCTAATTCATCACCTGCAGCCTATTTAAACCCAGCTCTCACTCATTCCTTGTTCACTCATCGAACCAGGCAGCCTCAACCGTTGCTCCTAGTGTTCAGTTACCTTGTTGCCTTTGTGTTTAGTATCTGTTCTCTCTTGTTTTGTGGGTCCTTGTGGCTTGTTGTTTTGCAGTTTATTATTAAAATGATCGCTCACTGCTAAGTTGTCTCCACTGCTCTGCTTTTGGCTCAAACCTCCCTCTACATTTTGTGACAAACCTCCTCTATACTTTCCTCCACCCACCTTAAATTTCATGCCATCATGTATTAGCCAATTCTGTCATGGGGAAAAGATACTGGCTATCCAGTCTATCTTTGCCTCTTGTCATCTTGTACATCTCTATCAGATCACCTCTCACCCTCTTTCACTCCAAAGAGAAAAACCCTAGCTCTCTCAACCTATCCTCATAAGACCTGCTCTCTAATCCAGGTGGCATCCTGGCAAATGTCCTCAGCACCCTCTCTAAAGCTTCCACATCCTTCCTATAATGAGGTGACCAGAACTGAACCCAATACTCAATTAGTTTGTGATTAGTTTAGTTTTTTTGTCATATACATCTGCACACAATTAAATTACTTGCATGAAAACAGTATAAATGGTAATAAATACAACAAAGAGGGCCAAAAAAAAAACCCACTACAGATTGTAAACACAAAAGATCCTGCAGATACTGGAAATCCAGACCAACACACTCAATGCTGGAGAAACTCAGCAGGTCAGGCAGCATCTATGGAGAGGAATAAACAGTTGATGTTTCAGGCTGAGAGCCTTCATCAGGACTGGAAAGGAAGCGGGGAGATGCCAGGATAAAAAGGTGGGGGGATGGGGAGAAACTAGAGGGTGATTGGTGAAACCAAAGGTGGGGGCAGGAAAGGTAAAGAGATCTGATAGGAGAGGAGAAGGGGACCTAGAGGGAGGTGAGAAGAGGTAAGAGGTAGAGCGGGAAATAGAAATGGAAGGAATTTTTGAAGTGGAAGGAGAAACTGACGATCCTGTCATCAGATTGGAGGGAACTCAGATGGAATATAAGGTATTGCTCCTCCACCTTAAAAGTGGCCTCATCTTGGCACAGGAGGAAGCCATGGACCAGTACTTATTGAGATACCATTTCACCCTGCACCTCCCTATTTTAACCGTAGCCTAGTCACGGGACAATTTACATTGACCAATCAACCTACCAACCAGTAGGTGTTGGGTCAGTGGGAGGAAACCAGAGTACCTGGAGGAAATCTACACGCCCACAGAAAGAAACGTACAAACTCCTTACAGACAGCAGCGGGAATTGAACCCAAGTCGCTGTTACTGTAGAGCGTTGTGCTAACCACTATGCTACCGTGCCACCGACATTTCCACGTTGCAGCGAGGATGGAAATAGGAATTAAATGGTTGGTTGCCCGGAAATTCCGGGTAACCCATCATAAATTGGGAGACCGCTTGGTCGAGCACTTCCGCCTCCATCTGTTAAAAGCAGAGTTTCCTGGTGGCCAACCATTTTAGTTCCAATTTTGTGTGCATTGCTACAGATTGTAGTGAAATCTGAAGGGGTGACTGCACTCAGAGATGAACTACTGTCACTTCTCAGCACCCACTGTTCACTAGGATTAGGGGACAAGTACAATAACGAGAGGTTCTTCTTTCCTCTGGTGTGGCAGAGCCTCAAGGGAGCTACAGAGGTTTAGAAGATTATGAGAAGCATAGCTCCAGTAGACAACCGGTATCTTTTTTTCCAGTGTTGAAATGTCCAATACCAGAGGGGATAATTTCAAAGGAGATAGAGTACCGGGGCATGTTTTTATTATGGAGAGTGGTAGTCCACTGCCATGGGTGAAGGAGGTAAATCAGACAGAGGCATTTAAGAGGCTCTTAAAAGGGCACTCCAGTATAAAGGGAATGAAGAATCAGATTTATTATCACTGATATATGCTCAGTTGTTAAATCTGTTGTTTTACAGCAGCATTACAGTGCAAGACATAAAATATACTATAAATTACAGTAATAAATATATAGAAAAATAAATAAATCGTGCAAAAATAGTGAGGTTGTGTTCATGGATTTATTGTCTGTTCAAAAATCTGATGGTGGAGGGGAAGAAGCTGTTCCTAAAACGTTGAGTGCGTGTCTTCAGGCTCCTGCACCTCCCCTCCGTGGGGTAGAAGGGATTAGATGGGCCGAAGAGCCTCTCTCTCCCTGCGATGGACTGTTCTATGTTCCAACGCGGTTTGCAGGTTCTCCACCCTTTCGCAGATGACACTTGCTCAGAGCAAATTGCAAGTGATTGTATAACTTCTTGTCAGCCCATCCAAGCCTGCAGGGTTCATTTGCAACGTATCCAGGGAGCCGGGCTGATTGCTAATTGCAGAGCGCGGAATCTGTTGGATGGCGATGACGTCAGCTCCCTTTCGTGTGGGTGTGAGTTTTGGAATAGTGAGCTTCTGATTTGTTTTCGGCTGAGTTCAGAACAGCTTTGCGATGAGAAAGTGAGTGTGTTCGTTGCCGTTTTGTGCGGGTCTCCCTCCTCCCCTCCTCTCTCTCTCTCGGCGAGTTCGGCGTGTAAAATAATAAGTTTCTAAGTATTTTTGGCAGCTGAAGGAAAGCTTTTAGCCAGGAAAGAGAGAGGGGGGAAATACGCCTGTGGAATGTCAGGGCTCAGACAGAAGCCAGTGCGAGCGAGAGGGAGCTGAGCGCACTGCCGAGTGCGGGAAGTGGAACTGCACTCGGTGAGTGACCGGGCGAAGCAGCAGGGACCGTGAGTGTGTGAGAGAACGGGAACGGTGCCCATGACGTGGACCAGCACGATGAGCAGCGGTTACAGCAGCCTGGAAGAGGATTCCGAGGAGTTCTTTTTCACTGCAAGAACTTCCTTCTTCAAGAAGCCTCAAGCTAGATCTAAACCCGAGCGGGTGAGTGTGCTTTCCCCCTTCTCTGAGCGCTGTTGGCCACAGATGGTATGTTTTTAAAAAAAGGGAGCAATATTTTCTGCAAACTCGGCTGATTGATAGTCGACGTACCCTGCCAGTGGTCTGAACTCGGGAAACGTTTGCGATCTTGTCGACTTCCAAGCAACCGGTCTCTGTGGCTGTCCCCCGTCAGCACACTTAAGTTTTGTTAACCTGACACGGGAAAAATATTTATTTTCAGACCCATTGTTAATATTTGCTGGAATTTACTAAGAAAGAGAGGTCAATGTGCATTTGAGGTGATCGGACGAGTTACACATGGATTGGTAGCTCTGGGAGACGGCGGGGTTAACGCACTCTTTCTGTGCAACTGTTGGCAAAGACTGTTTATAGTTAGCGATAAGGGAGACGTGTGTGGGTACAAGGCGGTTTGTGACTCTTTATGATTTTTCTGTCATTTCTTCCAGGGTGAGTTTAAAAAGAAACTCTTAGCGTAAGAGTCACCTTATGTACAGACACTCCTGTACCTAGCGTCACTTTAAGTACATACAATCTATGTATATAGGCTATCTTATGTATTTATATTTATTGTGTGCTTTTTAATTATTGTGTTCTTTATCTTATTGTATTTTTTTAATGCTGCATCGGATCCGAGTAACAATAATTTCGTTCTACTTTACACTTGTGTACTGGAAATGGCATTAAGCAATCTTCAGTCTTGAAAATGAAAAGTAATGCAGATCTTAAAACGCATAAAATGCCAGTTGTACTCAGCGGGTTGGGCAGCATCTATGGAGAGAGAAACATTATAATTTAGTTTCTGATGAAAGGTTGTGGATCTGGGGTATTGTCTGCTTTCCCTCTCCAGGTCCTGTTGGGTATTTCCAGCTTTATTAAGGCAAAGAGATTCTGCAAATGCTGGATACCCTGAGCAGAATCGATGGGCTGAATGGCCAAATTCTGCTCCTATGGCTTGTGGTCTAACAAACACAAAATGCTGGAGGAACTATGGAGAGGAATGAATGGTCAAAGTTTCGGGCCAGGACCCTGCATCAGGACTGGAAAGAAAGGGGGTAGTTTCGGGCCAGGGCTAGAAAGAAAGGGGGTCAAAGCCAGAATAGGAAGGTTGGTTGGAGGGGAAGAGATACAAGTTGGCAGGTGATGGGTGAGACTGGGTGAGGGAGGGATAATGAAGTAAGAAGCTGGGAGGTGATAGGTGGAAGAGATAAAGGGCTGAAGAAGAAGGAATCTGATAGGAGAGGAGAGTGGACCATGGGAGAAAGGGGAGGAGGAGAAGCACCAGAGGGAGGTGATGGGTAGATGAGGAGAAGGGGTAAGAAAGGAGCCAGAATGGGTGATGGAGGATAAGAGAGAAGAGGGAGGGGGAGAAATTACTGGAAGTTAGATAAATTGATGTTCATGCCATCAGGTTGGAGGCTACCCAGACAGAACATGAAGTGTTGCACCTCCAACCTGAGTGGGTATATTGTGGCAATGGATGATGTCATGAATGACATTTCAGAATGGGTAGTAAATTCTCTTTTATCTCTTTATTTCTTGCCTGCAAGGAAGTGAATTTCTAGGTATTATTTGGTACATATTTTGATAATAAATGTATTTTGAAATTTGAACTGAGCTGCCTTTGCTCTAAGGAAAACAAGCTCAGCTTAGCACTGGAACAGACCCTTCACTCCACAGTGTCGTGCCAAACCAATTAAACTAGTAATCAGATGGCCATCTAAACTAATCTCTACTTTCTGCACAATCTCCGTGCCATCTGCAAATTTACAACCCACCCATCTACATTTTCATCCAGGTCATTTACATACAACACAAACAGCATGGATCTGTGTGGAAACCCATTAATCACAGACCTCCAGCTAGAATAAATCCCTTCAAGCACTACCCTCTGTCTTCTATGGGCAAGCCAGTTCTGAATCCACCATCAGTCCCATGCCTCTTAATCTTCAGGATAAGCCTCTCACGAGAGATCTTGCTACTTTCTCGGAGTTGAAATCTCTCGTCCCTGGAGGTATTGTACAGGTCCTCTCCATGCTATGGCAGAGATTTGCTCCTATGAACTATTTGTAACCTGGACAGTTGGAAGTTGTAAGTATGACAATGCACCAAGTTCCCACTTGCTAGACTTGCATCCTCACTGCAGCTGGCAAATCCACCTTCCCGGCCTCTCTCAATCTTATAAACCTCTGTTAGATCTCCTCTCAGCCTCCACCGCTTCAGAAAAAACAGCCCAAGTTTGCCCAACTTCTCATGACAGCACATGTCCTCAAATCCAGGCAGCATCCTGAAAACCTCTTCTGCACCTTTGCCAAAACCTCGATGGCCTTCCTATAATGGGGTGACCAGAACTACTCCAGATGTGGCCTAACTAGAGTTTTATAAAACTGCAGCCATGTAAAACTGGTATACTGTGCACATCCTCAGCTTTTGTTCAGTATATCTGTGTACAAATCTCAGCATTCCTTGCTGAGAGTAATTAGTTAAACATAAGCAAAGTTCCAGCATCTGCAGAATCTTTTGTGTCTCAGTTCAAAATGTGCTTGGCTCATGCATGTGTATCCACGTTTCTCCATTTGAGCATATATACTTTATGTCAGGACCACTCACTCTGCCTTGATCCCATTGTACTGGGCGTAATTAGTTAAGGACATCATTTGAGCTACAGGTTAGAACATAGAACACTACTGCACAGTACAGACCTGTGATGTTTAACCTACTCAAGATCAATCTAACCATTCCCCTCCATTTTTGTATATCCATGTGCCTAATTAAAAGTCTATTAAATGTCCTCAATGTAACTGCCTCTACCACCACCTCTGGCAGTGTGGTCCATGAACCCATCAATCACTGTGTAAAGTAAAACTTGCCTCTCCAAACACCTTACAATTATGATCCCTCGTTAGCTATTTCCCTCCTGGGAAAGGTATCCAGCTGTCCACTGTATCTGTGCCTCTTATCATCTTGCACGTCCGTGAAGACCCTCTGTTTACCTCAGGACTCCCGTCTCCAGTCACAGTTTTCGTAATCTTGTGGCTACTGACTTTACAAGTAATGCTGAGTACTGTATTTGCAAGTTTATTGAGGCATGCATTGTTATACATTCTAAATAAAGATGATTTTGCCCTCTTTGCAAGTGCACCTTGACCATTCAGCACAATAAACTTGTTACTAGTAATGATTTTTTAAAAAAAAGACATTAACTAGTTCAACTTCAGTACTCCTCTCTCCTTACCCCCTCTGAATGTCCTGCCATCCACTCTCTCTGCACCAATCCCAACCTTACCATAAAACTTGCAGACAAGGAGGGGTGGGGTGGGTAAATAAACTCTACCACCAAACATATCTTTGCCTCCCACCCCCTCTTTCTGCTTTCTGCAGGGATCACTGCCCCTGTGATTCCCTTGTCCATTCGTCTCTCCCCACTAATCTCCCTCCCGGCACTTCACAAGATCACAAGACAAAGGAGCAGAAGTAGGCCATTCGGCCCATCGAGTCTGCTCCACAGCTCCCCCATGAGCTAAATTATTCACTCATCTAGTTCCAATTTCTGGCTTTTTCCCCATATCCCTCTCTCTGAAAACTACCAAAGTGCTACATCTGCCCGTTAACCTCCATTCAGGGCCCCAGACTGTCCTTCCAGGTGAGGTAACACTTCACCCGTGAATCTGCTGGGATCGTCTGTTGTGCCTGGTGCTCCTGATGCAGCCTTCTCTAAAATGGGGGGGTGGCTTCGTCGGGCACCTCCGCTCCATCCACCAAAAGTGGAACTTCCCAGTGGCCAAACATTTTAATTCTGATTCCGATGCCCATTGTGGTATGTCAATCCTTGGCAGCCTCTTGTGCCATGATGAGGTCACACTCAGGGTGGAGGAGCAACAGCTTGTATTCCATCTGGTTAGCCTCCACATGAATATCAATTCCACCTTCCAGTAATTTTTTTCCCTCCCCTTTCCCTCTTCTATTCCCCACTCTGGCCCCTTACATCTTCTCCTGCCTTTCACTTCCCCCTGGGTCCCCTCCTCATTCCCTTTCTCCTTATGGCCCACTCTCCTTTCTGACCAGTTTCTTTCTTCTCCAGCCTTTGACCTTTCCCACCCCCCTGGCTTCACCTATCACTTTCCAGCCAGCCTCCTTCCCCTTCCCCACCTTTTAATTCTGATTCTCCCCCCTTCCTTTCCAGTCCTGAAGAAGGGTCTCGGCTTGAAATGTCGACTGTTTATTCATTTCCTTAGATGCCGCCTGATGTACTGAGCTCCTGCAGTATTTTCTGCCCGACGCTTAAGATTAAAGAGTAGTTCTATTTGTCACATCTATATTGAAATGTGTTTTTGCTTCAATGACCAACACAGTTCAGGGATTGTGCTGGGGGCAGCCCACAAGTGTTATCACAGTTCTGAGGCCAACACAGCATGCCCATAACTCACAAACCATATGGAATGCGGGAAGAAACGGGAGTGCCCAGAGAAAACACACATAGTTATGAGGAGAATGAACAAACTCCTTGCACACAGCGACAGGAATTGCACCTGATCCGTGATCACTGGCGCTGTGAAGCGTTGCCCCAACCGCTTACACTACGTGGAGTCACACGCATATAGCATTGATGCACAGAAGCTACTCTTTGTCTCTGTCACTCCATGACTGCCTTGCGTTAAATACTGTACCTGCTTCAATCTACCCTGGTGGGAAAAACACAATCTGTAAGTAGATGAGATAATAAAGACTAAACAACACCACGGCTCTGAGAAAAGAAGAGATATGCCAGTTTATTATGTCTCTCGTTGCAATACAAGAACAGGAGGAAACTGTTTAGTCTCGCACACCTTTGAATGAGATCATAGTAAACCTGAGGTCTTTACCCTCATTCTCAAGTTTCAGATTCAGGTTTAATATCACTGTCGTGAAATTTTTTGTCTTTGCTGCACCAGTACATTGCAAAATATAAACAAATAAATTACAAAAAGTATATAAATATTAGAAAGTTAAGTAAATACTGTGAAAAGAGAGGGGGAAAAAGTAGTGAGGTAGTAGTGTTCACGGGTTCAGTGTCCATTCAGAAATCGGATGGCGGAGGGGAAGAAGCTGTTTCTGAAATGTTGAATGAGTATCTTCAGGCTCCTGTACCTCCTCCCTGATGGTAACATTGAGAAGAGGACATGTCCTGCGTGTTGGGGGTCCTTAATGATGGATGCTGCCTCTTTGCATCGTCACTCCTTGAAGTCCTGGATGCTGTGGAGGCTGGTGCCCATCAGCTGACTGGGTTGACAACTTTCTACAGCTGCTTTCGATCCTGTGCAGTGCCTCCCACCTCACCCTCCCCCATACCAGACGGTGGTGCCGCCAGTTAGTTGCCATTTAGCCCAAAGTGAAATGTGTGAAATATTGTGTTTCTTGTGGAAGATTATTCTAAATATTAATGCCACTATGTGGAAGGATGTCCTAAGGAAGATCCTGTAATCAGATCTCAGAGGCTGCTTTTTGGAAGAAAAAACTGTAGAAGTTGGGAGTCGGGAGACACAAGCAGAAGCTTCTATTTCCTTAAAAGTTTGCGAAGATTCGGCATGACATCCAAAATTTTGACAAACTTCTATAGATGTGTGTGTGTGGTGGTGAGTGTATTAACCATATAACAATTACAGCATGGAAGCAGGCCATTTGGCTGGTTGCACATGGAAATACCAATGCCCTCGAATGAAAATTCCTACAAAGATGGTGGATACAGGTAAATCTCTCCCCACAGTTGAGTACATCTGCACAGAGCGTTGATGCAGGAAAGTAGTGTCCATCATCAGGGACTCCCACCACCCAGGTCATGCTCTCTATTAGGAAGAAGCTATAGGAGCCTCAGGACTCGCACCAGTTGGTTCAGGAACAGTTATTACCCTTCAACCATCAGGCTCTTGAACCAGAGGGGATAACTTCACTTAATTTCACTTGCCCCATTACTGAACTGTTCCCACAACCTGTGGATTCACTTTCAAGGATTCTGCATCTCATGTTTATTGCTTATTTATTTATTATTCCCCTCCCTTTTTTTTGTATTCGTACAATTGCAGGAGAATGGGGTTGAGAGGGAAGATAATTGGGCTATGATGGAATGGTGGAGTGGACTTAATGGGCTGAATGGCCTAATTCTGCTCCTATATCTTATGGTCTCTATTTACTGATTCAGTAGTAAACCACTCCAACAGGAAAGGGGAGCTGGTTTTAACACCTCACGATCAGGTTAGTTTCAATCTTATGGATGACTTCATCTCCTTATTGTTCATGAGTTATTGTGAAAGCGGTTGACTGGTTCTCTGTGCTTTGAGGCCAGTCTGTGGAAATTTCCACAGCTTCAAAGCTAAGAGTCATTGCTGGTGACTGAGGAGCAATAAAAATTGCTTTGACAGTGTGGCTTGTGTCCCAAGACCAAACTTGCATATAATTAGAGTCAGATTTATTATCACTGATATATGTTGTGAAATTTATTGTTTTGTGGCAACAGTATGGTTATGGATCCCACAACCTGCCTGGGCTGTAGGGACGTTGTATAGATGAGCGCTGCACCAGTTGCCTCCATTTTCCAGGGTTGTGGGCAAGTGGCTGGGTTGTGGCAGTACTCTCTCCGGTCCGCTCAGCAATCTTGTCTGCCCATTTCTTCCACTGTCTGCCCCTTTTGCTTTACTGTGGACAGTAGATTTTTCTAGAGTCTCATGGGCAGGCTGATGGTTCTTGGTATTTCACTGTTTGAGACAGTGTCTGTACAGGAGATGCTGAGGCATCTCATTTCTACTGCCTGGTTCTTTTGCAGTTCTGCTGTCAAAGTCCGTGATTCTCATGCATACAAGAAGATGGAGAACACAAGTGCATACAGGGGTTTCAACGTGGATCTGTTCCTATTATTGTCTCTCCGGATTGGCTTTAGTTTAACCAGCGTTGCTGTCCTTGCAAGGACTTCAGGTTTTGACCCTTTTTGGTTGATGATGGTGCCAAACTACTTGTTGGCATGGTTTGTTTTTGTAAACTCTGCACATTGGGTGTTGGGTGTTTTTTTTATCTGGGTTCTTTTGGTTTTCTTTGTTTTGTGGGCTCCCAAAAGGAGATGAATCTCAAGGTTGTATAATGTATACTTTGTACTTTGAACTTTGAGTGGGTGGTGCTTTGAGGATAGGAGGAGGTAATGACCTGTTCAGAAATTTAACCTAATCCAGTGTCCTGATAATTCTAGGTGTAGTGTTACTCTTGCCACAGTTAATAAAACACAAAATGACTCCCATTTGAAAACTTCCCACCACACTGTAAACCATTTATCCTCCTTCCTCTTTAATTATATCTGTGTTTTGTGCTTTTGGTTAGTCTTCAGTTTTAGAAACATAGAAAATAGGTGCAGGAGTAGGCCCTTCGAGCCTGCACCGCCATTTATTATGATCATGGCTGATCATCCAACTCAGAACCCCGCCCCAGCCTTCCCTCCATACCCCCTGATCCCCGTAGCCACAAGGGCCATATCTAACTCCCTCTTAAATATAGCCAATGAACTGGCCTCAACTGTTTCCTGTGGCAGAGAATTCCACAGATTCACCACTCTCTGTGCATACAGTTGTCCTTTCTACATCCAGATGTTGTATAAACTTAATTTTGGAAAGGGTGAAGCAAAGGGGCAGCTAGTTTTAACTGCAGTGCTGATGTCCCGAACGTGAGGGCCCTGGCCCTGTCTGGGCAAGAAGGAATGGGAAGCTTGGAATTGGTTTATTATTGTCATATGTACAAGGATACAGTGAGAATCTTGCATGCTGTTTATGCAGTTCAAATCATTACACGTGCATTGAGGTAGGACAAGGTAGAACAATAACAGCAGAATAAAGTGCAGTACAGATGCAAGATCACATTGAAGTAGGTTGCTTGGTCAAGTATCCAACTTGTCATATTAAAGAACATAGAACATTACAGGCCCTTTGGCCCACCATGTATTACAGCACGTTACAGGCCCTTTGGCCCACTATGTTGTGCTGACCTTTTAACCTCCCTTAAGATCAATCTAGCCCTTCTCTCCATTTTTTCTATCATCCATGTAACTATATAAGAGTCTCTTAAATGTCCTTAATGTGTCTGCCCCTACCACCACTCCCTAATGTATTCCAGGCACCCACCACTCTGCTCTATATGGAAGAAAAAAAAACCTCTGACAACACCCCCTCCCCACAACCTTTCTCCAATCACGTTTAAATTATGCCCCCTCATCTCTGCCCTGGGGAAAAGTCTCCAGCTGTCCATGTTATCTGTGCCTCTTATTATCTTGTGCACCTCTGTCATCCATGTGCCTTAAATATCCTGAATCTGTCTGCCTCTAGCACCAGCCCTTACAGTGCATTCCAACAATTACCGCTCTCTGTTTGAAAAAATACTCCCTCTGACTCCCCTCTATACTCCCTCTAATCACCTTAAAATTATGCCCTCTTGTATTAGCCAAAAAGTCTCTGGCTGGCCAGTCCACCTGTGGCATCATCTTGTACACCTCGATCAAGCCACCTTTCATCCTCCTTCACTCAGAACAGAAAAGCCCTAGCTTTTCTATTAAGATGTTAATAGAATATTAGATAATATATCAAAATATTACATCAGATATTAAATGTCAGATAATAGATAATATATTAATAATAAGATGCATATGGATCTATTCAGTAGTATAACCGTGGGGTAGAAGCTGTTCCTGTTGATAAAGCTGCTCACTCTCCCTCAGGTGGTCGTCAAGTGCTTGGTAGCGAATGAAATAACTTCAGGCCCTCATCACTAGCATAGGCACAGCATGGTCCAATGTAATTGCAGATCTATAAAACTCTGGTCAGACCATGCTTGGAGAATTGCGTTCAGTTCTAGTCACCTCATTATAGGAAGGATGTGGAAGCTTTAGAGAGGGTGCAGAGGAGATTTACTAGGATCCTTAAGATGAAAGGTTGAGTGAGTTACGGTTTTTCTCCTTGGGGTCAAGGAGGATGAGGAGTACAAGATAAGAGGCATGGATACAGTGGACAACTGGAAATTTTTTCCCAGGACCAAAATGGCTGACATGAGAGGACTTAGCTGTAAGGTGATTTGAGGGAAGTATAGGGGGGATGTCAGAGGGTAGGTTTTATTTGGTGGGGGAATGCCAGGAGCAGTGGTAGAGGGAGATACATTAGGGACATTTAAAAGACTCCTAGACAGGCACACAGATGAAAGAAAAATGGTGGCCATGCAGGAGGGAAGGATTAGATTGATCTTGAAGTAGGTTAAAAGGTCGAGAAGTTTTGTGGGCCAAAGGGCCTGTACTGTGCTGTACTGTCTGACGTTAATATGAACAGTACTTGGGTTCTCTGCTGATGTAGAGAGGATGTTTCTTCCTGTGGGAGAGTCCAGCTTTGGGGGCCTTTACTTTAAAAAAAGGTTGCCTATGTAAGACACAGATCAAACGGATTGTAATATGAGTCAAGGCTGATTTATACTTTAATGCAGAGTTAGATTCTTGATAAGCAAGAGGGTGAAAGGTCACCAGCCATGGGGAATTGAGGGTGCAATCAGACCAACCGTGACCCTTCTGAAGGGTTAAATATCTCACGCCTGCTCCTGATTAGTGTGCTTGAGAGAGTGAAATGTATCAAGATCATTTTGACTCAAGATTCAAGAACGTTTATTGTCACTCTTCGGTATACGAGTGCAAAGGAGAACAAAATTATTGATACTCTGGATCCATGCAGCTTATAAAAGTACAATAACTGGAAAGAAGACAATAAATATAATTACAAAACCAATCCTTTGAAACAAAATGTACAAGTAACTGAGAAACACATACAAAATGCTGCTTGGCCTGCTGGGTTCCTCCAGCATCTATGGAAAAGAGTACAGTCGACGTTTCGAGCAGTAACTGAGTATGCCTGTATGTACTGTACAAAGGATTAGCTTATATACTCTACAGAAACTGATCTGAAGTGTTGGGTTTTAATTTTCCAAAACCATGGGTGGCAAGACAACATAGATGGGCAGCATGGTAGTGTGGCTGTCATCAGAAAAAGCTATTCCAATGCGAGTGACCCAGGTTCAATTCCCGTCACTGCCCGTAAGGAGTTTACATGTTTTTCCCATGAACCATGTGGGTTTCTTCCAGGGCTCTGGTTTCCTCCCACATCTGGATTAGTTGGTCACGTGGGTGTGATAGGCCAGCACAGGCTCATTGAGCCTGTATCTTTAAAAAAAAAATGAAATCCCCTGGTTTTGGGGTAGGCTCCATCAGACCAGAGGACAGCAAATAAGACTCTCTTATTCAGAAACAGAAAGAGAGAGGGAAAGCAGGAAGCTGCAGGCTCCTTATCTTAACATCTGTCACATGGGAAAATGTCAGGAACTACTATTAAAGACATTACAACAAGGCACTTAGAATAATTCACAGTAATCAGAGAAAGTCAACATGGCTTATGTTTGACTGATTTATTATTCTTTGAAGAAGTAACGCATTTAGGGGTAAGTGGAACCGATGGGTGTGCTATGCTTAAGATTTCCAGCAGGCGTTCGATAAGGTAACACATCAAAGGTTAAGGTTATCGGGAAATAAAAAAAGCTCATGGTTTTGACATCAACATGTTGCCATAGAAGATTAGCTAACAGGAAATAGCAGGCTTAATTATTTTTCTGTTGACATGAAGTAGCAAGTGATGTCAAAGTAAATTTATTATCAGAGTACTGTATGTATTTATCACCATACACTACCCTGAGATTCATTTCCTTCAGGCATTTACAGGAAAATAAATACCCCGGCATCTCCACACTGATGATCTTGAATTTAGGGGTGGCATGGTGGTATAGTGGTTAGCACAACACTTCAAAGTGCCAGTAACCTGGCTTCAGTTCCCATTTCTATTTGTGAGGTGTTAATACATTCTCCACGTGACCGTGTAGTTTTCCCTTCACAGTCCAAAGACAGGTAAGTTGCCCCGTGATGAGGCTCAGGTTAAATTAGGGGTTGCTGGGCCGTAGGCCTCAAAGGAGCTGAAGGGTTCTATTCCATAGTGTTTCTCACATTTCTGAAAAACTATACATTAAGACTGACAAACAACCAATGTGCAAAAGAAAGCTAACTGTGGGGAAAAAAAATGTAAAATGTGTAGGTATATACTGAGAATGGGTTGTAGAGTCCTTTAGGTTGTGGCATCAGTTCAGTGTTGAGGTGAGTGATGTTAACCATGCCAGTGCAGGAGTCTGATGGTTGGAGAGTAATAACTATTCCTGAACCTAATGGCATGGGACCTAAGCCTTTGCTACCTCCTGCCTGATGGTAGCAGTGAGTGGAGAGCATGGTCTCGATGGTGCGGTCCTTGATGATGGATGCTGCTTTCTTGTGGCAGTGCTCCTTGTAAATGTGCTCAGTGGTCGGGAGGGCTTTTCCTGTGCTGCACTGTCTGCAGACGTTTCCATGCCAGGCCCTGTTGCAATCACTTAGGATACTGCACACTGGAATTGTTGCTGGGGCCTCAACATTCTATTGAACTAAGTAACTTGGCTGAAGGTACCAAAAATGTGGTTTCTAACTTTGCAGATAACACAATGATAGGTAGGAAAATAAATTATTAATAGAGCCGATGAAGTGATTGGGCAAAGACAGTATTATGTGAAGGAACCTTGGGATAAGCTTTATTATGATAAGATGGACTCTTAACCTCACTTTCTATCTCATTATGACCTTGCACCTGCACCGCACTTTCTCTGTAGCTGTTACACTTTACTCTGCATTGTTATTGCTTTACCTGGAAATATATCAATTCACTGTGTAATGAATTGATCTGTATGAACAGTATAAAAGGCGAGCTTTTCACTGTACCTCAGTACACATGACAATAAAGATTGGCTTTATTTGTCACATCTACATCGTAACATACAGTGAAATGCATTGTTTGTATCAAATCAAATCAGTGAGGATGCGCTGGGACAAGTGTCGGCATAGCATGTCCACAACTTACTAACCTTACCCCGTAGTTGTGCATCTTTGGAGGAGGCCGAAGCACCTGGAGTAAACACGTGCAGTTACAGGTAGAGCAAACAAACTCTTCACAGACAGCGAGAACCGAACCCTGATCTTGCAGCAATTCTAATTTATTAAGCGGAAAGAAGTTGCATTAAACCCAGAGTAAATTTGACCAAGTATCTTGTTATGAGTAAAATAAGCAGCATGTCTGCTTATTTCCAACGTAATTAGAATTGATTCTTGTGTAAACTTGGGAAGGAAGCTTGCCTTTTAAAACATTTTGCACAACCCAGCATGGAAAACTGTTCTGCAGAAAGTGAATTGGCAGCATAATCGGGATCAAATTTATCACCACCGCTGTATGCTGTGAAATTGGTTGTTCTGCCGTAACAGTACAAAGCAAGACATAAAATTTATAGGCCTGCTGAGTTCCTCAGCATTTTGTTCTGTGTTGCTCAGCATCTGCAGAATTTCTTGTGTCAAGGCAGACCCATATGGGGCATTTAAGAGTCTTTTGGATAAGCACACAGATGTCAAAAAAAAAATGAAGGACTATGTAGGAGGGCAGGGTTAGATTGATTGTAGAGTAGATTAAAAGGTCATGGGCCCAAGGGCCTGTACTGTGCGGTAATGTGAAAAAATAGGGATGTGCAGTTTGAAAACGCAAACAAGAAGAATTCTGCAGATGCTGGAAATTCAAGCAACACACATCAAAGTTGCTGGTGAACGCAGCAGGCCAGGCAGCATCTCTAGGAAGAGGTACAGTCGGCGTTTCAGGCCGAGACCCTTCGTCAGGACTAACTGAAGGAAGAGTTAGTCCTGATGAAGGGTCTCGGCCTGAAACGTCGACTGTACCTCTTCCTGGAGATGCTGCCTGACCTGCTGCGTTCACCAGCAACTTTGATATGTGCAGTTTGAGATGGTTTGTGAAGTTACAAAAATCAAAGTTGCAAAAGTGGAATAGAAAGGTGATGTTTGTGGACAGTTGAGAACTCTGATGGTGCAGGGACAAAGCTGTTCCTAAAGTGGTGAGTGTGGGTCTTCTGTTCCTACACCACCTCCCTATCTGTGGTGACGTGTGCACAGCAAGATCCCACAGCATTGAAATAGTAACTTAATGTTACCTCTGTTTCTTGTGGCAAAGGCACCGTTGCATAGCAGGGAGTGCAACTGTAAAATTGATCGGGCTTTGATTCCCGCTGCTGTTTGTAAGGAGTTTGTATGTGTGCAATTCCTCCAGGTACTCCGGTTTCCTCCCACATTCCGAAGATGTACGTGTTAATGTTAGTAAGTTGCCAATGTTCTATGTCCTGTAGCATCCATGGCCAGTCCTGATGAGACGTCTCGGTCCAAAATGTCAACTGTTTATTCCTTAACATAGATGCTGCCTGACCTGCTGAGTTCCTCTGACATTCTGTGTGAGGCTGTGCACTCCCAACATCTGCAGAATCTCTAGTGTTTATGGTGGAAGCACAGTGACGCTTGTAGGTTGCCCAGCACTATCCTCACTGATTTGATTTGATGCATACGGCGCATTTCACTGTATGTTTCAATGTAATTGTGACAAATAAAGCAAATCTTTCATCTTTAACCCATGGCTTCACCTCTCCTGCAAAACTCTGCATTCATAACGTTTGTACACCTTGTGTCTGCTCCAGGTTTGAGCAGTGGTTGAGTACAGGGGATGGAATCTGTACAAGCAGCAGCAGTGACTTCTGCTTGAGGACAGATTTATTACAAATCTTCAGAAAACGCAGATTTCAGATCATTGACAAAGGAACGTATTTTATTTCCATTGTGTTATAACCTGGAATGTAATCCCTGAAAAGTTAAACAGTTACGAGAATTGATAAGTAACTTTTAATTTGATAACAGGATGCAGGAAGGAAGTTGGATAGATAGAGAGATACTATATTGATCCCAAAGGAAATTATGGTGTCACAGTAGTATTACAAGTGCACAGATGTAAATATTAGAAGTTAAGTAGAAAGAATAAAAAAAAGTTACCACAAACAGTCTAACGGTGGGAGGAGGGCGGGGGGCGGGTGGTCATCACTTCCCAGGCTATAGGTTGACTCATTATAGAGCCTAATGGCCGAGGGTAAGAATGACCGCATATAGCGCTCTTTGGAGCAGTGCAGTTGTTTCAGTCTATTACTAAAAGTGTTCCTCTGTTCAGCCAAGATGGCATGTAGAGGGTGAGAAACATTATCCAGAATTATCAGAATTTTCTGGAGGGTCCTTTGTTCTACTACAGGCTCCAGTGTGTCCAGTTTGACTCCTATAACAGAGTCAGCCTTTCTAATCAGTTTTTTGAGCCTGTTGGCATCACCTGTGTTGATGCCATTGCCCCAGCATGCCACCACATAGAAGATTGTATTGGTGGCGACAGACTGGTAGAATGTGAAGGAGAGGCCTGCATACTCCAACGGACCTTGGACTCCTTAGGAATGGGTGGTGGCTCAGGCCAAGTAGTTTTTGAGAAGCTGGAGATGAGCCACTTACATTCCCACTGGAATTCTGTTGAAAGTTCTCCCATAGTACTGTTGGGCAGGGAATTCCAGGACTTGGGCTGAGTGACAGTGAAGGGTGGTGATGCACTTACTAATTCGGATGATGTGCAACTTTGAGAGGAACCTGCAAGTGGTGGTGTTCCCACTTGCCTGCTGCCCTTGTCGTTGGCTCTCCCCCCCATCAAGGACATCTACATGAGGCTTTGTCCCAGGAAGGTGGTACTGGTCATCAGGGACACTCCCCTCCCCTTACCTCTTCTCAATGCTGCCCTCAGGCAGGATAGACAGGAGCACACACATCAAGGTTAAATAACGGCTTCAATGCCCATTGGATTCTTGAACTGAACTGAAAAAACCCTAACATGACCTTGGTCTAGATTTCACTAGTGCTGATGAAGGGTCTCAGCCCCAAATGTTGAATGCTCATTTCCCTCCATAGATGCTGCCTGACCTGCTGAGTTCCTCCAGTATTTTGTGTCTGTGCTCAGTCCGTGATTCTTCTTTCTCTCAGCTTGCATTAATATCATTCTGTTTATTTCAGTTTGTTTTGTCATGTAAACTGCATGTAGTTTGTGAACTTAAGCCTATTAATGCTCAGTATGTTTATCATTGCGGTAATGTGCCGTGCCGCTGCTGTGGAAATTTCATAGCATTTGTATACCCTGTGCACATATGCCTGAACTTGGACTTGGTGATAGAGGTCCCGAGTTTGAGGGGTGCTGGTGGAGTAGCCCCGTGAGTGGCTGGGTGAGTAACTCTGGTGCAATTTGTGCACCAGACTTGGAGGGAATAGATGTTCAGTGTAGTTAAACTGAAAATTTGGTATTGGTGTTAGAACACAGTCCAGGCCCTTCAGCCCATGATGTTGTTCCAACCTTTTAAGGGATAAATCTAACCCTTCCCTCCTATGTAGCCCTGTCATCCATTTGGTTGACATCCGTCTATCTCGAAAGACGATGGCTGATGATAATCTTCACAAGCCTGGGCAGAAGGTATAGAGATCCTGAGATTCCCAGTTGTCAAGATCCCCCTCTTGGCCTCACCTGTGTAGTCCAAAGGAAAGTTTATGAAGCAATATGTTTGACACCAGCTTGGCTGCAGGAGCTGCTGGAAGGATGTTCAATGACATCCAGCTGCCTAAGGGACTCCACTCTGGATTTGCTGTCTGGGTTTACTCCTGTAGCCTCTGTCTCTCTCGAGGCTGCCCACAAGGCAGTGGGGCTATTTGCCCACAGCTGGGGATCTGGTTCACGGTATGTCCATGCGCCAGTGGGCCTGCGTGCTGTGTGTGCAGGGGCCAGACTTCCTCAAGTTGTCCTTGAGCCTGGTGGGATGTGCTTTCAGGCTTTTGTATCTTCTGCCCAATTCGAATGGAGAGAAGTGAGAATAGTGGGTGGGGTGCTTGATTCTGTTGGCTGCTCTACTGAGGTAGAGTAAAGTGTAGACAGAGTCCATAGAGGGGAGGCTGGTTCCTGTGTTGTGCTGAGTCCACAGCTCTCTGTAGTTTCTTGCAGAACTGATAGGATAAAGTGTGAGAAGGAAGGAGTTTTACCGGTAGACTGAAGAAAAAAGAAAGATCTTTATTTGTCACATGTACATCAAAACATTCAATGAAATGCATCATGTTGCTCCGACAACTGAAGATTGTGTTCGGGGCATCCCGCAAATGTTGCCAAGTTTCTGGTGCCAACATAGCATGCCCACAGCTCATTAAGACTAATCCCAACTGCCCGCCTTTGTAATGTGTGAGCAAACCGGAGCACTCGGAGGAAACCCACGTGGTCACAGGGAGAACGTACAAGCTCGTTACAGACAGCAGTGGTAAAGGAACCCTGGTCAGTGGTCGCGCTAACCGCTATGCTGCTGTGTCACCCCTACCCATCTGTAAGGACCACACGTGAACACTGGGCAGAATGGTCTTTCTGTGTGGTGCTGTTGAGATGTATTGGATGTATATCGTGGCAATGTGTCTGTAGGTGCAGTGTCAAGTGATCTTGAATAGGATCTGTTTCAGATGGAAAGAGCTCTGTAATGCTGTGTTAATGATAGTACCTGCTGTATTATTTATCCTGGGGTGTCTATCTGACAGCTGCTTTGTGTGTCTACCTTGTGAGTAGCCTTTGTGTGCTTCAGAAAATGGAAAATTCTTTGAAGCAAATACAGACTAACCTTGAAGAAAGATTTTCTTCTCTTCCTCCCTCCACCTCGTGTCTTGCTAATCTGTAGTGACAGCAGAAATATCCCATATGGCCTCTGCTCAAGGTAGAGTTTCGTAAGATTTGTTTTCTCAAAGTTTTAGGCTTTTGATGGTGAAAGGAATTTCCCTGAATCCTAGAGTAAAGTATTTACTGGGATTTAAAAAAGCAGAAAACACCGGAAATACTCAGCAGGTTAGGCAGCACCTGTGGAGAGAATGTGAAAATAGTTTTTCAGATTGACCTTTGACATTTGCGTGTGTGTTAGGAGAAATGGGTTTAATGTTTCAGGTGAAGAATATTCTGGACGAAACGAATATCTAACGAGGATGTCATCAACAGCGCAAACACAAAAAGAGAAATAATGAGATCATGAAGAGGCAGCGTAACTTCATTGGACATGTGATTAGGAAAGAGGAGTTAGAATGCACAGTAATTATGGGAAAGATTGAAGGGAAGAAAGCAAGAGGAAGACAAAGACAAATGACGATGGAGACAGCAGCCGGAGAACTGGAAACGAATACCAATGAATTGATCCACTTGACCTGAAACAGGAGTGTGGGCGCCATGGCAGTCAAAGCTGAAACTGGGCGCAGCACCTGATCATGATGAAGGCTGGCTCTGTTTCCTTCTGCACAGAGGCTGAATGACCTGTTGTGTGTTTTCAGCACTTTCTGTTTTTATTTCAGATTTTCAACATCTGCAGGCTTTATTATTTTCAAACCTTTATTGGATTTGTGTTGCAATGGGTTTATGAATTAATCTTGCCCACTCATTTTGTGTGGAAATTTGTGTGAAATGAGACTCAACTTTAATACAATGGCTTTGCTAAAATGTTTAAGAATTTCCAAACCATGCTTTTGGTCACCTTCAAGTTGACTGATAGTTTTGTAAACATTGAGAATTTTGTCTGTGGAGTTCACTGACTACACTGTTTGATTTCTATGTTTAACACTGTTGAAGCTGACCGTATTAGTGAGTTCTATTCATGTATTGGAAGTTTGTGGGGTTGCTGACATACAAGCCTGGCACTCCAGGGGTGGGGGTGGTTGTGGTTCTGTCCCTGTGCTTTTCATTGGTTCTATGTATATAACCATCGGCCTTGTCACCACTGGACTCCAATGTATCTGACACAGTCCTGCAGATCACCGTCCAGGCTCGAGCTGGGAGTAGGGGTGACGGTGGGGCGGGGGGGGGGGTTTCTTTTTGTTGCCTGGTTACCAAGCTGCCTTTTCTGTAGATCATTCCTTTCAGGGTTGTTTTTGCAGGCCTGATGTTCTCGATGGAAGATCCCCTCAATGTGAATATGACAATGAGACGGAGAGTTGGAGAGCTCTCAGCAGCATGGTGGTCATGCTTAGTGGTTTGAGGCAATGGGCTAGAAATCAGTTGGGGATTCCCTGTGCTGGTTGGAGCAGCAGGTGTGCCATAGTAACGTGTGCGTGTGTGTGTGTAAGTAATTTGGGGCGTAAAGTGGTGTAGCAGTTAGTACAGTACTTTACAACGTCAGCTGCACAGTCAGGGTTTAATTTTCACCAGGCTGTGACTGGGATTCAATAATGTGAACTATAGGGAGAGTTTGGATGAACTTGGATTGTTTTCTCCGGAACGTCGGAAGCTGAGGGGAGATGTGATAGATGTTTATAAAATTATGAGGGGCATCAGGAAGGTGGATTGTCTTTTTCCCTTGAGTGGACATGTCAGTCCAGACAGCATAGGTTTAAAGGGGCATGAATTTTAAACGGGATGTGCGGGTAGTGGTTAGCTTCCTGTGCCAACTGTGAGATCGGGGTTCAGTTCCCACGCTGTCCGTACGGAGTTCATGTGTTCTCTCCGTGTTCGCGTGGGTGTACCAGTTTCCTCCCATTTCCAAAGACAAACGGTTGGGGTTAGTGTGTTGTGGACATGCTATGTTGGTGCCAGAAGTGTGGCGACACATACGGGCTGCTCCCTCACTGATTTGATTTGACACATTTCACTGCATTTTTTGATGTACTTATGACAAATAAAGATAATCTTTTGCAACTTTCCCACAAGATCTTGTTTAGAGTTGTCTGGGGAGTCTGAGCGTGCTCTGCCACTCTCCCACGTCCTCATGAAAGTCTGATCTCTAAATCAGCTGTGAGGTCACTGTTTCCCCCTCCTTTCATGTGTGTAGTAACTGGACTCTTGTGTGTGTGGTGACTGCTGTACCTCGGTCGGACTCTGTGTGTGTGCATGCGTGTGTGTGTGTGTGGTGATCTCAATGACTGGACTCTATGGTTCCTTGCTACCAGTGAAGTATTAGTGTTTTTACAAAATATATTTATTTCAAGTTGTACATGACTGCAATTGTACAGAGGAAACACTAGAAACAGTAACTGATATGAACTAATCTAAAATGTTCCCTTCGGCATCTAGGAAGCCATTTATCCCCTCCGTGCCCAATGGTCCTGGAAAACCTTCATGATACCTGTGGACACCTCGTGTTACCTAGGCATGAACATAAAGAGGGGTAACTTTGAAGGTATGAGATGTGAATTAGCTAAGATAGACTGGCAAATGACACTTGGAGGATTGACGGTGGATATGCAATGGCAAGCATTTAAGGATTACATGGATGAACTACAACAATTGTTCATCCCAGTTTGGCAAAAGAATAAATCAAGGAAGGTAGTGCACCCGTGACTGACGAGAAATTAGGGATAGTATCAATTCCAAAGAAGAAGCATACAAATTAGCCAGAAAAAGTGGCTCACCTGAGGACTGGGAGAAATTCAGAGTTCAGCAGAGGAGGGCAAAGGGCTTAATTAGGAAGGGGAAAAAAGATTATGAGAGAAAACTGGCAGGGAACATAAAAACTGACTGTAAAAGCTTTTATAGATATGTAAAAAGGAAAAGACTGGTAAAGACAAATGTAGGTCCCCTACAGACAGAAACAGGTGAATTGATTATGGGGAGCAAGGACATGGCAGACCAATTGAATAATTACTTTGGTTCTGTCTTCACTAAGGAGGACATAAATAATCTTCCAGAAATAGTAGGGGACAGAGGGTCCAGTGAGATGGAGGAACTGAGCGAAATACATGTTAGTAGGGAAGTGGTGTTGGGTAAATTGAAGGGATTAAAGGCAGATAAATCCCCAGGGCCAGATGGTCTGCATCCCAGAGTGCTTAAGGAAGTAGCCCAAGAAATAGTGGATGCATTAGTGATAATTTTTCAAAACTCGTTAGATTCTGGACTAGTTCCTGAGGATTGGAGGGTGGCTAATGTAACCCCACTTTTTAAAAAAGGAGGGAGAGAGAAACCGGGGAATTATAGACTGGTTAGCCTAACGTCAGTGGTGGGGAAACTGCTGGAGTCAGTTATCAAAGATGTGATAACAGCACATTTGGAAAGCGGTGAAATGATCGGACAAAGTCAGCATGGATTTGTGAAAGGAAAATCATGTCTGACGAATCTCATAGAATTTTTTGAGGATGTAACTAGTAGAGTGGATAGGGGAGAACCAGTGGATGTGGTATATTTGGATTTTCAAAAGGCTTTTGACAAGGTCCCACACGAGATTAGTGTGCAAACTTAAAGCACACAGTATTGGGGGTAAGGTATTGATGTGGATAGAGAATTGGTTAGCAGACAGGAAGCAAAGAGTGGGAATAAACGGGACCTTTTCAGAATGGCAGGCAGTGACTGGAGGGGTACCGCAAGGCTCAGTGCTGGGACCCCAGTTGTTTACAATATATATTAATGACTTGGATGAGGGAATTAAATGCAGCATCTCCAAGTTTGCAGATGACATGAAGCTGGGCGGCAGTGTTAGCTGTGAGGAGGATGCTAAGAGGATGCAGGGTGACTTGGATAGGTTGGGTGAGTGGGCAAATTCATGGCAGATGCAATTTAATGTGGAAAAATAGGAAAACAGATTATTATCTGAATGGTGGCCGATTAGGAAAAGGGGAGGTGCAACGAGACCTGGGTGTCATTATACACCAGTCATTGAAAGTGGGCATGCAGGTACAGCAGGCGGTGAAAAAGGCGAATGGTATGCTGGCATTTATAGCAAGAGGATTCGAGTACAGGAGCAGGGAGGTACTACTGCAGTTGTACAAGGCCTTGGTGAGACCACACCCGGAGTATTGTGTGCAGTTTTGGTCCCCTAATCTGAGGAAAGACATCCTTGCCATAGAGGGAGTACAAAGAAGGTTCACCAGATTGATTCCTGGGATGGCAGGACTTTCATATGAAGAAAGACTGGATGAACTGGGCTTGTACTCGTTGGAATTTAGAAGATTGAGGGGGAATCTGATTGAAACATATAAAATCCTAAAGGAATTGGACAGGCTAGATGCAGGAAGATTGTTCCCGATGTTGGGGAAGTCCAGAACGAGGGGTCACAGTTTGAGGATAAAGGCAAAGCCTTTTAGGACCGAGATTAGGAAAAACTTCTTCACACAGAGAGTGGTGAATCTGTGGAATTCTCTGCCACAGGAAACAGTTGAGGCCAGTTCATTGGCTATATTTAAGAGGGAGTTAGATATGGCCCTTGTGGCTACGGGGATCAGGGGGTATGGAGGGAAGGCTGGGGCGGGGTTCTGAGTTGGATGATCAGCCATGATCATAATAAATGGCGGTGCAGGCTCGAAGGGCCGAATGGCCTACTTCTGCACCTATTTTCTATGTTTCTATAACCCCAGAAAATGTCACTATTTAGTGATACAACATGGAATAAGCCCTTCCAGCTCCTCAGGTTGCACCGCCCCAGCGACCCCTGACAAGCCCGTTTAACCCTAACCCGATCATAGGGCAATTTACATTGACCAACTAACCTACCCGGTGTGGCTTTGGATTGTGGGGGGAAACCAGAGGACCTGGCTGGAGAAAACCCACACATTCCATTCACAGGACGTACAGAGAATCCGTACTGACGGTGCTGAAATTGAACTCCGAGTTCTTGACCACGCTAATCGTTACGCCACTGTGGCACCCTATAATTCCAGGACCCACTGATAGTTAATTTAACAAGTTTACCAGGACATCGTCCTCTCTCCCACTTTTGTGGGTTTGTGTCTGTGACCTGTCATCTGCTGAAACCCAGGGGTGGGGGAGATTTTTGAGGATGGGTCTCTTTTGAGTTTCTGAGCTTGGAATAGGGTGTAGGAAACTGGGACAGAGAAGGGGGAAGATGCCAGAATAAGAAGGTGGTGAGGCGGGGTGCAAGTTCAAGGTAACCCGAATGCAAGCTGGCAGTTGATTGGTGAGACCAGGTCAGGTGTGGGGGGGGGTGCGGTAATGAAGTAAGATACTGAGAGGGGATAGGTGGAAAAGGTGAAAGACTGAAGAAGATGGAATTTGATAGGATAGGAGAATGGACCATGAAATAAAGAGGAAGAGGTGGGAAATCAGAGGGAGGTGATTGCAGGTCAAGAGAAGAGGAGAGAGGGCCACCAGAATGAGGGAAAACAAAAAGAGAGGGGTCATTTAAGGAACTCTTGGGCACATGGATGAAAGAAGAATGGGGGTCTATGTAGTAGGGAAAGGTTAGATTAATCTTGGAGCAGGTTAAAAGTTAGCACAACATTATGGGCTGAAGGGCCTACAGTGTGTGGTACTGATCTATGTTCTAAACTGAGAGGAGTGGTTACCAGTGTTTAGAGAAAGCAGTGTTGACGCTGTCAGTTAGAGGTCACCCAGACTGAATGAGGTATTGGTCCTCCAGCCTCGATGCTGAGGAACTGCCTCAAAAGAAAATAAATAGCTTGTGTACTAGATGCCTGCCACTCTGAATCAAAACACTCTAATGCTACTATCTCCCTTTGAGTGTCTTGCTATCTCAGCCCAGCATCGAGAAGAGTTTTGCCTCGTCCCAAGCCGACAGTGTGTTAAATCATCACCTTGGAATGTAAGAGCCATTGTGGAACTCCTTTGTGGAAGAGCTTGTGAGCCTTCCTGCTGTCTTGGCCTGGATTTATCCCACAGCCTTGACCACTGCAGCAGACGATGTCTGTCACAACACGGGCTGGCTCAGCTTGATGTCTTTGGCTGCTTCTCTGAAAGCGTGCCTTTAAAGAGCTTTGGGATATCCTGAGAATAAATAATCTTTGTCTTTGTTAGCGTAGTTATAAACAAATCATCAGAGATGGCCTTGACTCTTGGCTACCGTGATCTGACCAGCTCTGGACAATTAATTAGCGTTGCTTTGGGATGTGAGGATTTAGAGAGGCGATGAACGGCAACATCTGGTCTAGGGATTGGCTTTGCTAATTGTCATATCTAGCAAGATACAGTGAAAAGCTTCTGAATACTGCTTATACAGATAAAGATAAAAAATTAGCTTTATTTATTACAAGTACATCAAAGTTCAAAGTAAATTGATTATCAAGGTACGTACATGACCCCAAGTTTTATTTTCTTGTGGGCATACTCCGTAAATCCATAATAGAATTGATGAAAGACTGCATCAACTTGGGTATGCAAATAGTGTGCAAAACTGCACAAATATAACAGAAAGAATAAATAAATAAATATCGAGCACGTGAGATGAAAAATCCTTGAAAGTGAGTCCATAGGTTGTGGGAACATTTCAATAAGTGGGCACGTGAAGTTATCCCCTTTAGTTCAGGAGCCTGATGGTCAAGGAGTAATAATTGATCCTGAACCACCTTGTACCTTCTTTCTGATGGCAGCAGCAAGAAGAAAGCATGACCTGCCTGGTGGATGCTGCTATTGTGTAGCAATGCTTCTTGTAGACGTGCTCAATGGTGGAGAGGGCTTTACCCATGATGGACCGGGCCATATCTACTACTTTTTGTAGGATTTTCCATTCAAGGATATTGGTGCTTCCATGCCAGGCTGTGATGCAGTCAGTCAATATACTCTCCACTACACATCTATAGAAATTTCTCAAACTTCTAGATATCATGCTGAATCTTTGCAAACTCCTAGGGTTTCTTTGTAATTGCACTTGCATGCTGGGCCCAGGTTAAGTTCTCCTAAATAATATCAACGAGGAATTTAAAGTTGCTGACTCTCTCCATCTCTGATCCTCTGATGAGGACTGGCTCATGGACCTCTGGTTTCCTCCTCCTCGAAGTCAATAATCAGCTCGTTGGTCTTGCTGACATCTTCCTCCTCTATGCTGATTCATCACCACCTTTGATTCAGCCAATGTCAGTGGTGTTGTCAGCAAACTTGAATATGGCATTGGAGCTGTGCTTAGCCATGCAATGATGAGTGTAAAGTAAGTAGAGCAAGGGGCTAAGCACATTACACAGCCTTGTGGTGCATCTGTGCTGATGGAGATTGTGGTGGAGATGTTGTTGCCAATCCAAATTGACTGGGGTCTGCAAGTGAGGAAATCCAGGGTCCAATTGCACAAGGGGGTATTGGGGTCAAGTTCTTGAAGCTTATTGTTTAGTTGATGGTATTGAATGCCGAGCTGTAGTCAGTAAAGAGCATCCTGATGTATATGCAGCTTTGCTGTCCAGGCGTTTCAACGTTGAGTGAAGAGCCAGTGAGATGGCATCTGCTGTGGACTTGTGCTGGCAGGGAAATTGGAGTGGGTCCAAGTCGCTTCTGAGGCAGGAGTTGGTATGTTTCATCATACTTGTCTTTGAGGCAGGTTACCATGTTCTTCTTGGGTACCGGTGTAAGTGGTCTACTTGAAGCAGGTGGGTACCTCAGACTGCCGAAGTAAGAGATTAGAGATCTCAGTGAACACTCCAGCCAGTTGATCAGCACAGATTTTTAGTACTCGGTCAGGTATACCGCCTGGGCTGGATGCTTTCCATGGGGGTTCACCCTCCCGACGACTGCTTGCATGTCGGACTCAGAGACTGAAGTCGCAGGATCATCCATAACTGTGGGAGGTCATGATGGTTGCTCCATGTTTTGACAGTGTAAAGTGAGCATAGAAGGCATTGAGTTCATTTGGAAGTGAAGCCCTGTTGTCGCGTATATTGTTGCTTGATTTTGCTTTATAAGGGGTGATAGCATTCAAGCCGTGCCACAACTGTCGAGCATCCTTCGATGATTCAGGTTTGGTCCAGAATCACCACTTCACCTGTGAGATATCCATGACAACCTTGGTGCATTCATTCAGATCCACAGATGAGTCCTTGAACATGGACCAGTCTACTGACTCGAAGCAATCCCGTAGTCACTCCTCTGCCTGTCTGCCATGATCACCTCTTTGTTGTCCTAGTCTCTGGAGCTTTGCTCTTTAGTCCCTGCCTGTATGCAGGTAGGAGGACAGCAGGTAGGAGATCAGATTTACCGAAATGTGGTCCAGGCATGGAACGGTAGGCATTCCTTATCTTAGTGTAACAGTGGGCTGGTGTGTTGGGACCTCTGGTGCTACAGATTATATTTTGATGGTAATTGTTTTCTTCAACCAAGCCTTGTTGAAGTCTCTGGCTATCATTTGAAATGTCCCGGGATGGACTGTTTCTTGTCTGGAGACAGCATCATGCAGTATGATGAGCGCTTGATTATAGTCGAACGCTGGTGGTATGTAAACTGTGGTCAAGGTTAAAAGCTCCCTAGGTAGATAGAATGGATGACATTCGACCATCAGGTGTTCCAAGTCAGGGGAACACGAGTTCGACAAAATCGTCACTTCAGAGCACCGTTGAGAGTTATCATAAAACGCACACCACCTCCTTTTCTGAATCTGCAGCTCAGTCCATCTTGTGAATTGAGAAGCCTTGGGGCTTGATAGCTGTATCTGGTGTCTGGGAGTAAGCCATGTTTTGATTATGCAGAGAACACACCAATCTCTCATTTCCCTCCGATATAGCAATTTTTCCTTAGAGTCCTCAATTTTGTTCTCTGGCGACTGCGAATTTGCTAACAAGATGCTGGGTAGAGGGGGTCTCATCCCTCTGTGTTTCAGCCTGGCTTGCAGTTCCCCCTCCTGCCTCGCTTCTGGCCACGTCAATGAACCTTCGTCCACTTAGAGGTGCCACATCTGCTTGGTCCGTTGAGTCCTTCAGAAGATTGTGAAATCTGTAGATCACTAAATTGATTTAAAAGTACACTGCATCGATGGAAGGGAATAAACAGTCAATGTTTTGGGCTGAGACCCTTCATCAGGATTGGAAGGGAAAGGGGCAAAAGCCAGAACAAGAAGGTGGGAGAAGGGGAAGGAGTACAAGTTGGTAGGTGACAGATGAGACCTGGTGAGGGGGGGAAATGGGTGAGGGAGGGGGAATGAAGTAAGAAACTGGAATTCTGGCTCCCCTCTTATCCCTTCTCTCCTCATCTGCCCATCTGGTGCCCTCCTTCCCTTTCTTCCATGGTCTACTCTGCTCTCCTATTAGATTTCTCCTCCTTCAGCTGTTTACCTCTTCTACCTAGCAGACTTACTAAATTCCTCCAGCTTTTTGTATGTGCTGCACAGCTTCTAACCCACTGTTATCAGACTCTTGGACAGACATCTCAGATGTCACAGATGTACTTTTGATCTCCCAGTCTCCCTTGTCATGGCCCTTGTTTTCGTTTGCCTGCATGCCACTTTTTCTGTAGCTACAACTATATTCAGCCTTCTGTTTTTTTCCCTACTATCTCAACGTACTTATGTACAGCATGATCAGGATGGCATGCGACCAAAAGCTTTTCATTGTGTCTTGATACACGTGACAATAATATACCAATAGCATCTCTAAGCTAAAGGTACAGAGCGAAGATGGAATCCTTTCCCTGCCTCTCATTTCTGCTTTGAGTTGTAGTTATGGGACAAGGCTGTTCCTGCACGTTGTCATCAAACCCCTGTTTGATTGTGTCAAGATCCCATGGCCCTGCAACAGTCAGCTGAACAGTAAATCTCTGGACCAAGTTCGCTACTCCAACACCGACAATTCTGTGGATTTTTCTTTGCTGGAAGTTTTAGAGGAAGCAAGGTGCTTCCTGTGACAAGCGTGAAGCTGACTCTGCAGATCCGGGGTGGAGGCTGGTGTACATTTTCTTTTGAGGTTGCAGCTCACGGTTTGTCACGCTGCTTCTTTGTTGAGTTTAATTTGACCGTTTACGGATATACCGGCTCCATGAAACTGTCCCTCTTCCTACCACCTGCCAATGATTAGCTCCTCTTGCACCCACCACACACCAGCCCATGTTTCTGGAACGGCAGGGACCCTTGTCGTCTTGAGGCAGTGCCTTCTGTAGATCAGAATCAGGTTTAATATCACCGGTATATGTCGTGATATTTGTTAACTTTGCAGCAGCAGTACAATGCAATACATGATGAACGAGAAAAAATAGCTGAATTACAGTAAGTGTATATGTGTATTAAGTAGTTGCATTAAAATAAGTAGAGCAAAAGCAGAAGTAGTGAGGTCGTGTTCACGGATTCAATGACCATCAGATGGCAGAGGGGAAGAAGCTGTCCCTGAATCACTGAGTGTGTGCCTTCAGGCTTCTGTACCTCCTACCTGATGGTAATGATGAGAAGACGGCATGTCGTAGGTGGTGGGAATCTTTAATGTTGGATGCCGTGAGTGACTGGGATCAGGATTATTGTCACTGTTTTCTAGCACCAGTACAGTGCAAACATAAGAAAATTACATTAAAGAAGTGCAAGAAGATAGCAAAATAGTGAGACAGTGTTCATGGACTGTTCAGAAAGCGGATGGCAGAGGGGAAGAAGCTATTCCTAAAACATTGAGTGTGTGTCTTTAGGCTCCTGTACCTCCTCCCTGATGTTCGTTATGTGCTATGTCGTATGATGTGGGCGAGCACGGTCTTTCCATGATGATTGTTCTTGACAAATTCTACAGAAGAGGTTTGCCATTGCCTTCTGCTGGGCAGCATCTTAACAAGATGGGTGACCCCAGCCATTGTCAATACTCTTCAGAGATTGTCTGCCTGGCAACAGTGGTCACACAACCAGGACTTGTGATCTGCATCAACTGCACATAGGACCATCACCACCTGCTTCACGTGACCCTGATCGGGGGGCTAAGCAGGTGCTACACCTCACCCAAGGGTGACCTGCGGGGTGGCGGATGGAAGGAGCGCCGTGCACCTCCTTTGGTAGAGATGTATCTCCACCCACCGGGTACGTCTTGGATGAGTGATGGTCCTTGATGTGGATGCCACCTTTTGAAGAGGTCCTCGAAGCTGTGGAGGCTTGTGCCCATGATGGAGCTGACCGAGCCTATAACCCTCTCAGTATTTTTCAATCCTGTGCATTGGAACTTCCGTGTCAGGCAGTGATGCAACCGGTCAGAATGCTCTCCACAGTACCTCTGTGGAAATCTACTAGAGACATTGACGTACCAAATCTCAAACTCCTCAAGAAATACAGCTGCCGGCATGCCTTCTTTGTGATTGCTTTATGAAGTTAGGCCTAGGGTAGTTCCTCTGGGATGTTGACACTCAGGAACTTGAAACTGCTCACACTATCCACCGCTGGCCCCTCGGTGGCGACTGGTGTGAGTCCTCTCGGCTTCCCCTTCCTGAAGGGGGATATTCCGATAAACGAAAACAGTCACAAATCAATATAAAATGGGGGGGGGAGGGGAGACAGGCTTGTGTGAATTACCCTCCCTCTGTGGTTGATGCTCAACTTTCAAGGGGCTTCTCACTGAGACTCCAGACAGAGTTACATCTTGGACTGAGTTTGAATTAGCACCACAAAACTGAGAAATAGAGTGGATCGGAAACCATAACCCAACTCTCAGCAGCCATCTGCTATGGAAGGGAAAGCGTAAAGAATATTCAGTGGCCGCTTTATTAGGTACAAGAGTGGAACCCGGTGTGGTCTTCTGCTATTGTAGGCCATCCACTTCAAGGTTTGATGTGTTGTGCATTCAGAGATTCTCTTCCGCACACTAATGTAAAGCGCGGTTATTTGAGTTACTGTCAACTTGAACCAATCCGGCAAATCTCCTATGACCTCTGTCGTTAACAGGGCGTTTTCACCCACACAGCTGATGCTCACTGGATGCTTTTTGTTTTTGCACCATTCTCTCTAAACTCTAGAGACTGTTGTGCGTGAAAATCCCAGAAGATCAGTTTCTGAGAAACGCAAACCCAACCCTGCTTGGCAGCAACAATCAAAGTCACTCAGATTACATTTCCTCCCCATTCTGTTGTTTGGTCTGAACAACAACTGAACCTCTTGACCATTTCTGCATGTTTTTATGCACTGAATTGCTGCCACATGATTGGCTGATTTGCATTAACGAGCAGATGTACAGCTATACTTAATAAAGTGGCCACTGAGTGCATATGTAGTTAAATTGCCAGAAAGCATTACACCACTAAAATGTTTATAGCCTGTTGAGGTGCTGCTGCTCAGAGTAAAGGGTGAATTTAGGACAAGTATCTTTGAATATAACAGCACAGAAGGTCTATCAAGCCAGTTCCAATCCTTCTGAGATTGATCCAGATAATCCCCCTATCCTGTTCTTTCCCATAGCTCTCTCCAAGAACTCCTCCACCATGTAATTGGCTTGAGTGTGACGGCCAAGGTCTTGGAATCAATTAGAAGTCCTGAGTGTGGGGGAAGGGCACTGGTGTTAGGGAAAGACAGCAGTCACTGTCTTTCACTGACTGTGGTGCGTGTATGTATGTGCACATGTGTGTGTGTGTTGCAATGCACAATTTGGATATTTTAACAAAATGTAAGTCCGTTGTCAACTTTACCTGTGGTGGGAGAGAGGGAGGGAGAGAGGGAGGGAGAGAGAGAGAGAGAAGAAAAAAAAAGGGCAGGAACAGCATAGCTCCACCCTTGGAAATTCTACCCGCTTGGGTTTGCTGTGTTGGATTTAGTCATAGTCGTAGTCATAGTCATACTTTATTGATCCCGGGGGAAATTGGTTTTCATTACAGTTGCACCATAAATAATAAATAGTAATAGAACCATAAATAGTTAAATAGTAATATGTAAATTATACCAGTAAAATATGAAATAAGTCCAGGACCAGCCTATTGGCTCAGGGTGTCTGACCCTCCAAGGGAGGAGTTGTAAAGTTTGATGGCCACAGGCAGGAGTGACTTCCTATGACGCTCTGTGTTGCATCTCGGTGGCGTGAGTCTCTGGCTGAATGTACTCCTGTGCTCACCCAGTACATTATGTAGTGGATGGGAGACATTGACCAAGATGGCATGCAACTTAGACAGCATCCTCTTTTCAGACACCACCGTGAGAGAGTCCAGTTCCATCCCCACAACATCACTGGGCTTACAATTTCAGAGGTACACCACAGTGTGCTGCCTCTGTTCATTTAGTACCCTCGACTGGGAATTAGACTTGTAAATGTCTTTACGTTTTAATTGAAGGACCTACAGTGGAGATACCTGTCTCCAATCTTCACACTCCTCTCGCGCATTATCGCTCTCTCTCATCAAAGACCCTCACCACCCGGGACGTACCCTCTTCTCATTACCACCACCAGGGAGAAGGCACAGGAGTCTGAAGTCTCTCACTTTCTTCCCCTCCACCGTCAGATGTCTGAACAGTCCATGCACCCTGCCTCATTATTCATCTTTTTCACTATTTGTGTGTTTTTGTGCTTCTGGAACATTTTCACTGTACTGCCACTGCAAAGCAACAAATTTCATGACAGGGATGTGTCAATGATGGTAAAACTGATTCTTATTCTGATCGTGGTAGTTTACTCCACAGAGATTACCTGCTACTCTGCCGCAGTATTCATTAGGTGTTTTGAAGCTTCCTCTATTGGTGAAGAACACAACATAAATTCAGGTCTTTTATTCTCCCCTCCACTACTGGGATTCGCCTGTGAAACTAAGGCTGGAAAGGGACAACCACAGCTGGTATTGTCGTGTCAGCTTTGGAGCAGCTGTCACATTAATTATGAAGCTTGATAAGTGTGGGCATGTTAGTGTTTATACAATTTCAGCAGCCTTGTATAAACCAGCTGTATTTTCCAAGAGGAGCCTAGACTGATGAATATTAAAAATCTCTTTAATGTCCCAGATTCCAGACTTGGCATTGTGAATGAGGAGAGATAACTTTTAGATTGAAATCTGGAATGGCTTGGGTTTCTTGTTGGGTTTATACTGTGACAGTTGCTCATATCTTTCAAAACTTTCTCGTTTATAATTTGCTGTAAGCCACGCAATCCAAGGGGAAGGTGCTTTCTGGATTTCTGCCGGATGTAACCCAGGAGCTAGAAGAATGGTTCACTTAGAAAGGACGGGCTGATGTTGAGAAAGGAAACTGTGAAGTACTTAGGATGGTAGCGAGTTGTGGCTGTGATTGGAGTGACACTATCAGAGGTATGATAACTTGGGAGTGAAGATATCAGTTCATATTCCATGCAGTCACCAAGGGAATTTAAACTTAAATGTTTAAATAACTCAAGTTTAAAAACTAGTCTTAGTGGTGGCTCTGAAGCTGATGGAGAGCTCGAGATATTTAAAGTGTTTGACACTTTATGGCTGATTTAGGCACTGGGCCAGATTGAAAAGGTCAGGGTGCCAGGGCCAGAGGCGAGGGTCGTTGACTCGTCTCTGCGCTGAACTGAGGCTGTGAAGTGCAACTGACCGGCTGCAGTGATGACTGGCTTCATTGTTGTGAACGCACTTCTGTGAACTTCAGTTCTGAATGTTATCATAAATATAGGCGGATAAACAACCAAAGTGCAAAAGAAATCAAATTGTGCAAATAAAAAAATATTCATGCCAAGAGCAAGGGTTGCAGTGACCTTGAGAGTGAGTCTGTGGGTTGTGGAACTAGTTCACCGTTGGGGTGGGTGAAGTTATTCACGCTGGCCAGGAGCCTGGTGCTCAAGATTAATAGCTGTTCCTGAACCTGGTGATGTGAGCCGAAGGCTCGTGTACCTCCTTCCCAGTGGTAGGAGTGAGAAGAGAACATGGCCTGGATGGTGGGGGTGTTGCCGTTTCAGGGTCAAAGTCAAGTTTATTGTCATTGGTACAGAGTACACGTGTGCACAGGTTTGATGAGAAACTTTACTTGCAGCTGCATCACAGGGACATGACCGCAGATACACAACATGCACTAGAACAACACAAATTAAACACAAATTTATGAGAAGGAACACAAGTAGAACAAACAGATAAAACTGATTATAGTGCAAAGTGGTCATAGTGTTGCTGTACTGATGTGGAATTTAGCATACTTCAGGTTGGTTCAAGAATCAGCATTTAGGATTGAAATAATGGATGAGGAATCCCTCAATTATTGTTGTTGTTTATCCCCCAGGGGGTCACTTGAGTTGCAACTGTACTCTTGGTTTTAAGAAATGTAATAGAACATTATTTAGCACATTGTGTGAAAAGGCACTGCACAGTTTATTCTTGTAAATTTTTTTATTATGAATAAAGGGTATGTTGATATATCAAAAATACTTTCGGAGGAAGTTGAGTATGTTACACTTGCAAAAAACAAGTTGGTATTTGACTTCCTGAGGGACCCGAGACCCAGTGTTTTTTAGAAGGTACATAGAACCAGAATAGTACAGACCCTTTGGCCCACGATGTTGTGCTCCAAGATCAATCTAACCCTTCCCTCCTACCTAGTCCTCCCATTTTCCTTTCATCTAAAAGTTTCTAATGTGTTTGGCTGTACTGCCAGCCTGCCAGTGTGTTCTACATACCCACTACTCTCTGTGTTCCTTTGTCATCCATGCTGTACTTTCCTCAATCCCCTTAAAAGTGGTTGGCATCTATCTGTCTCGAAGGACAATGGGTGATGGTCATCATCACAAGCCTGGGCGGAACGTACGGAGATCCTGAGGTGCCCAGTCGTCAAGACCCCGCTCCCTCCCTCGGCCTCACCCGTGTAGTCTAAAGGAAAGTTTATGAAGCAATACGTTTGGGACCAGCTTGGCTGCAGGAGCTGCCCGAAGGATGTTCAATGACGTCCAGCTGCCTTACGGGCTTCGCTCTGGGTTTACTCCTCCCACAGCTGGGGATTTGGTTCACAAGCACCAGGGTGTGTCCACCTGCCGGCAGGCCTGCGTGCTACGTGTGCGGGGGCCAGACTTCCTCCCTGTCCTCTGTAGTTCAGCCTGAGTCTAAAAGAAGTTAAGTTTCTGTGTGTCGCCAGCGAGGAGACACAACATGAGGCTTGCTGTTGGACAGACTGTGTACTGGCAGGGAGAGACTTACACATTCAGCTCTCCTTTTTGAGACTGCTAGCCAGTGGTGGAAGCTGAAAGTGAGAATGCCAAGTACTACCTACTACACTAGATGCATCATAACAAACATTTTGACATAACCCCTTAAAAGTATGACCCCCCCCCCAAGTATAGGCCATCGGCATCCTAGGATAAAGTCATTGTCCACTCTATCACCTCATTCACCTCTGTTGAGTCAGCTCTCATCCACTTCTCACCAAAGAGAAAAACCCGAGCTCACTCAATCTTTCCTCTCAAGACATTCTCTCTAATCCAGGCAGCATCCTGGTGGATCTCCTCTGCACCCTAAAGTAGGCAGGGCTGGGGAGGGCTTAGGGCCCATGTGGAGAGAATTGGCGACAAGCCAGTACACATTATAGATATTGGTGGATGTGATGTGTGTGTGTGTGTGCACGCACCGCGATCGTCAGGGTTACTTGATCTTGGCAGGAGCTCAGTGTGTGTTTTGTAACAATGGACGGGTTAGATATTTTTACTATAGCCTATTGTTTAGGTTGAGTTGCTGTTGGCTGGGACCGCTGGTTCCTTTTAGTCCCCCATAGTGTTGCTTTAGATAACTGTGTTGTAACTTCCTGTCACCGGTAACAAACTTTTACACTTATCACAGAGCCCAAGAACAAATTCCACCGCAGGACTTGGTCTACTTGGTGTGGTGACCTCGTTTGGAGTTCTTGCCCAGGGGCCTTCTGCCAAAGGAGGATGGCACACTAGGTCAACGTTGCAGAATGTGCAGCAACATTCTGTCCCTCAAGCACAGGAGGACTGAAGTGAGGGCTTTGGGGGGGTGATGAGCAGATGGAGGAGGAGAGATGCATGGTGTCTAAGTACTGTTCGCTCTTCAGAATCAGAATCGGGTTACGTTACCATGAATCAAGAACAATGACAGGGTAGTATGATTAAATGTTTTTACTGAGTCGTATTGGTAATGGTGCGTGCTGGGCAACTTGCAGCTTCAGAGCTACAAACCCACTGAGGAAAACCCACGACCAAAAGAGAGAGCCCTGCGTGCACAGCAGGCCCAGTCGATTCACCACACTCTCAAAGGACTGCACGTTCACACAATTGATCTGATACCGTGCAGGTTTATTATCACTGACACGTGTTGCAAAATTTGTTGTTTTGTGGCAATTGTAGAGTGCAGGACATAATAATACCCGTCAGGTTACAATAAATAATTAAATACTGTGAAAGAGGCATAGTGAGATGGTGTTCACGGACCGTTCAGAAATCTGATGGCGGAGACAATGAAGCTGGTCCTAAAATGTTGAGATGTCTCTCGTCCCGATGGTAATAATGGGAAGGGGGCACGTCCTGGGTGGTGAAGATCTGTAGTGATGGATGCCACCTTCGTGAAGCACCACCTTTTGAAGATGGCTTCGATGGTGGGAGGCTGGTGCCTGTGATGGAGATGGCTGAGTCTGCAACCCTCTAAAGCCTCTTCCGATTGTGTGTATGGGAGCCTCTGTACCAGACGGTGATGCAACCAGTCAGAATGCTCTCCGCCGTGTGTCCGTAGAAATTGCTTCAGTAAAGGTGCACATTCTGAAACCTGACTTGCTTGTTTACAAGGGGAAGAAGTGATGAACCATTTGGTTTACCATCTGTTGTTGGCGAGATAGTAAACTCAGCAAGCAAAGAGGAATTAGTTAATCATTTAGGAGAATTCAAAATTAATTAACTGAGATACAGCATGGAATAGGCTCTTCAAGCCCCACCGCCCAGTAATCCCCCGAATTAATCCAAGCCTAATCACGGGGCAATTTATACTGTCCAATTAGCCTACAAACTGGTATGTCTTTGGACTGTGGGAGGAAACCGGAGCACCTGGAGGAAACCCACATGGTCACAGGGAGAACGTATGAACTCTTTACAGGCACTACACATAAAAGTTGCTGGTGAACACGGCAGACCAGGCAGCATCTCCTCTTCCTAGAGATGCTGCCTGGCCTGCTGCATTCACTAGCAACTTTTATGTGTGTTGCTTGAATTTCCAACATCTGCAGAATTCCTGTTCTTTACAGGCACTGGTGGGAATTGAACCTGGGTGGTCTGTATTGTAAAGTGTCATGCTCACCTCTATGGTCCTGTGCTGCCCCAAATTACCAAGCCTATTCAACATGGTTTTATGATAGATAACTTATATTAGCTCAAATTACTTGCGGATGTGCCTGGGAGATTTGATGGAGGGAAACCAGTATTTAGTCTTCCAAAAGGCGGTATATGGATAAAAGCAGGCTTTTTCCACTGAGGTTAGGTGAGACTAGAACTAGAGGTCAAGGGTTAAGGGTGAAATGTTTAGGGGGAACATCCTAACTCAGGGTGGTGAGAGTGGAACGAGCTGCCAGTGGAAGTGGTATATGGAGGGTTATGGTCTGGGTGTAGGTCAGTGGGAGTCAGCAGACTCTTTCTGTGCTGTAGGACTCTATGACTCTGCTTCAATGATCGGTGAATATGGAAAACTGATAGAGAAGAGCAGTTGTAGCCAGAAAAGGTCAGCCACAATCGTATTGAATGGCAGGGCAGGCTTGAGAAGTCTGTTGGCCTGGCCTATTCCTGTTCCTGTTTTCATGTGTTCTAAGTCACACAAACATAGCTTATTATATCAGTGAGCAAAAACATTTGTCCTTAACTATGTACGCCAGTGAGTTACTGACAGATGTATGTTGTATAACTAGCTGGTACCTTTGTTTCTGCAGAAAGCAGTCTGTCCGCATTATAAGGCACTCCCATTGTATCTGATACCCAACCCAACCCCATGGGCTTGTGCTGACATTTGAAGCCACTTGGACACACTTGAGTCTCTCACAGTGCTGCCTACATGAGGCGTTGACCAGCACACACAAAATGCCTGAGGAACCCAGCAGGCCAGGCAGCATCTATGGAGGGGAATAAACAGTCAGCATTTCATACTGAGCCTAAAGAGCCCCAGCCTGAAAGAACAACTGTTGATTTCCCTCCATTAATGCTGCCTGACTTGCTGAGTTCCTCCAGCTTGGGGGGGTGGGTTGGTGTGTGTGCGTGTCTCTCAAGATTTCCAGCATCTGCAGAATCTCTTTGGCTTGAGGCATTAAATTACTTCACTTCTGGGGTAGCTGTTGGCACTCTTAACCTGGGACTAAGTTCTCCAAGTTCAGTGACATCTCTGGAAAGTTGTGCAGCGCTTGGCAATGTTCCTTGGGTGACAAGTTAACTATCAGCGCTTCATCCCCAGATATTCAGCAACTCTTATTAATTTAGAGATTCAGTACAGCAGCAGACCCTTCAGTTCAATGAGCCCACCCTGCCCAATTACACTCGTGTGACCAAGCAACCTACTGACCCTTGTGTCTTTGCAATGTGGGAGGAGACCGAGTGGCTAACGCTAACCGCTTCGCTATTGTGCCACCCCTTCAGCCCGCTACATTTGTGCTGGCCATTGACCACCCAATTACACTAATCCTACTTTAATCGCAATCTTTATTCTTTTCTGCATTCTGTTCTGCTCTCTCAGCATCCAACACTTGCATACAGGTTGGGTTAGTGAGCTGTTAGTGACATACAGGTTGGACTAGTGAGCTGTTCTCGTGTTATTTTGGTGCCAGAAGCTTGGAGACACTTGTGGGCTACCTTGCACAATCCTCGCTGATTTGGTTTTGACACAAATGATGCATTTCACCGTATGTTTGGATGAATATGTGACAAGTAACACTGATCTGTGAATGAATCTGCCAACCCAGACGTGTTTTGGGATGCAGGCAGAAAGCAGGACACCTGAAGGATACCAGCACAGTCACGGAGAGAATGTGTGAACATCATATCCTTGCAAACGGAACAAGTGCCACACCTACCCCTACCCCCCCTCCCTCACTACCATTCAAAGCCCCAAACAGTCACTTGTTTCTCCCCACCAATCTCCCTCTTGGCACTTATCCTTGCAAGCGGAACAAGTGCCTTCCAGGTGAGGTGACACTTCACCCGTGAGTCTGTTGGGATCATCTACTGTATCTACAGGTGTGGCCTCCAGTATATTGGTGAGACCCGATGTAGACTGGGAGACCGCTATGCAGAGTACCTACGCTCCATCCACTAGGAAAAGCGGGGTCTCCAGGTAGCCACCCAGTTCAGATCCACTTCCCATTCCCATTCTGACATGTCAGTCCATGGCCTCCTCTACTGCTGCGAAGAGGCCAACTCAGGTTATAGGAGCAACACCTTTATATTCCGTCTGGGTAGCCTCTAGTCTCTGGCATGAACATCGATTTCTCAAACTTCTGGTAAGTTACTCCCACCCACCCCCTTCACCATTCCCCATTACTGTTTCCATCCTTCTCCTATCTCCTTACCCTGCCCATCACCTCCCTTTGGTGATCTTCCTCCTTCCCTGTCTTCTGCTCTCTCCTATCAGATTCCCCTTTCTCCAGCTCTTTGTTTCTTTCACCAATCTACTCTCCAGCTCTTTAATTCACACCCTCCCCCTCTCTGGATTTCACCCATCACCTACCACTTTGTACTACTTCCTCCCCTCCCCCCACCTCCTTACTCTTGACTTCTCCTCTTTCTTTTCCCCCAGTCCCGATGAAGGGTCTCGGCCCGAAATGTCGACTATTTATTCATTTCCAAAAATGCTGCTTGACCTGCTGAATTCCTCCGGCATTTTGTATGTTTTGCCTTGGATTTCCAGCATCTGCAGATTTTCCCTTGTTTGTGTTCACATTTAATTTCTTTCCAGCCACACCCACCATTGTTCTCTTTCGTGTTGTAGCACCTCTAAGAAGCTCAGGGCATCCCACAAGGCTGCTTTGCCAAAGAGGAACTCCTTGAAGTGTGGCTGCTGTTGTGATGTGTGAACCATGACATTTCCTTCAGCCTCTCTGAACCAACTCCAGGGTAGACGAGTTGGGACCAAGGGCCAAACATGTGGAATTGTATAAGCTCCCGTTCTTGTACCTGAGGGAAAAGCAATAACAGAATGCAGAGCAAAATTACAGTGCAGACAGACAGACGAGAAGGTGCAGGTCATAAGGAGCTAGATTGTGAGGTTAATCCCACTAGGCCTACATTCAATGGGTTTATAACTGCTGATAGACTTTTGAATGGACCTCTAATAGATTAAAGATGGACTTTTGCTTTCACAATCTGTTCCAGCTGCTACCATCCAGGAAACAGTACCGTAGCATAAAAGCCAGGACCAACAAACTCCGGGACAGCTTCCACCAGGCCATCAGACTGATTAATTCATGCTGTCACAATTGTATTTCTAAACTATATTGACTGTTCTGTTGTATATCTTACTGTACATACTATTTATTACAAATTACTATAATTTGTACATTGTATATTGAGATGGAGACGTAACGTAAAGATTTTAACCCCTCATGAAGGATATTAGATTGAGTTCACGCGGTGCTCTTTAGTTGTCATTTAGTAATGCATGCATTAAGAAATGATACAATATTCCTCCGGTGTGATACCACAGAAACACAGGACAGACCAAGACTAAAAAACTGACAAAAACCACATAATTATAACATATAGTTACAACAGTGCAACAATACCATAACTTGATGAAGAACAGGCCATGGCACAGTAAAAAATTTCAAAGTCTCTCAAAAGTCCCACATCTCACACAGATGGGAGAAGGAAGAAAGCTCTCCCTGCCATGCCCGACCACAGTCCGACTCTGAGTCGTCCGAAAACTTCGAGCTCCAATCAACCCTCCAACACTGAGTATCAAGCACCATCTCTATATGTGAAGGGTATAAGAAATAAAGTCAATTGAAGCCAGTTCTACTTTCTGCTGGCCCTTTCTGTCTACCTGCACTGTGCTTTCTCTTGAGCTGTAACACTATATTCTGGCATTGTGTTTTGCACGTGAAACGCTGGAGGAACTCAGCAGGTCAGGTAGTACCTGTGGAAGGGAATAAACAGTCAAAGGTTTGGGCTAAGATTGTTCATCTGGACTGGAAGGGAAGGGGGTAGAAACCAGAAACATCTGCAGAATCTCTTGTATTTATGGTCCTGTTTCCTTTTGTATCAACTTGCTCGACTTGTGTATAGAATTGTCTGTTTGGCTGGCATGTTTTCGTGGTGTGTCAGTACATGTGACAACAATAAACCAATCACCACTCGTCTAACCCCTGCTTCTTGGCCTTTACCCTACCCATTGCTTCCCTTTTCCTCCTCCAACCTGGCGTCCTCCCACATCCCACCTCTTTTTCTCCTGTCACGTGTCCAGCAACAATGGATATGAAATTGAGTCAGGTTATATAAACAAACAACGACATTTATTAACCTCTTCTCAAAACATCGAAAAGTAAACGAACGACTAACTTAACCAGAAGTTAACAGTTAGGTGACTATATCAAACAAACAGTCAAACTTATAAACTGTTCTTAAAGAGTTCTCGTCCAAGCACAGACTTAAAGTGGTAAATTCAAAAGTCCATGTGATTTATACAGTTATTAAGGAGAGACTTCCTCGAAACAACGATTTCTTCGAAGCAATGACGAATCTGTTGATCTCAGCCGAGAGATGCCTTGTCCGAAGGTATTATGAAGAAATAAAGGAACTGACCTTTTGACTGGAGGGTGCTCACTGCACAAACCTTCCCACCCTGGCAGGGGTTGTACTCAAATGTGCATGCCACAATTCCCGAACGAAGGTTAAAAAGGTCGATCATTCCCAAGAAGCTGAATGACATTAACTTTACCCAATCCTTTGCTTGGATAATTCTGATAATGTCTTCACTCTCCGATACTGGACTGGAAAGGAAAACAAAGGTGCAACAAACAAAAACTGGCAACGATTGGTGAAACTGCCAGCACAACGTTACACTCAAAATAAAAATGAGCACTGTGTCACCGTGGCAGGCTTTTACTTTCATACCATGCCATCACGTTGCATCACATCACCCCATTATCACAAGACCATTACATGATGCTCACGGAATATGTAACACCACCACCCACCTTTCACCCAGTCAATGCTCTCCAAGTCCCAGGCTGCTGCCGGTCAGCTGCTACAGAGTCGCTTCCTGGTTGCCAATCTCCCGCCTTCCCAAGCCTCCCTTCGTCGCACAGGTTCCATTCAAATCCTGCAGCTTAGACCACACACACACATACACACACACACACACACACACACACACCGCCCCCCCCCCCAGACATTAGGCAGAGCTAATGTTTTATTTAGAGATACCGAGCAGTTAACCCGCTAGCTGATACGTCTTTGGAATGTGGGAGAAAACCGGAGCGTAATATTACAAACAGTGGCGGGAATAGAACCCGAATTGCTGGTGCTGTGAGGCGTTAATGCTATCCGCTACGCTACTGTGCTGTCCCTATGTTAGTATTATGCTATGAAATGTTAATTGCCCATCTCTAACTACTTGCTTCACAAATGAGCGGTCACTTGTTTTGGAGTGGAAAATCCGCCCTGTCGCTGGGTTCTGTTTTTCTCAATTCACCAGCAGAGCAGGAATGAATCTAGTGTACACTGTCCCTGGCCCTGAACTGCTGATAGGGCACCCTGCAGCTGCGTGGCGTGTGGGGGAAGGTTGGTGAGCAGTGGCTGGACACAGGCAACAGCCTCGTAGCAGCCAACGTGAGGAAAAGGTGTGCCAAATATTTATTACCAGCTCTTTTTCCTGTGCAGTACAATAGGCCTCTAAAATATTCAAGATGTTCATTAACTCATGAATTCCTTCCGAGCCTACCTACCACATTAATGATGTATCATGTCCCAGTGTCCTCTTCCAGTCCGTCCTCACAGTACCGAGGCCCTCAGCATGTGGTTGGCTCTGCTGGGTCAGCCATGTTGTCTGCGTGCAAATGCCAGGCTCCCAGAATACACTGCTCTTCAGGCCAAGCGATTACCCCGAGAGCAGAGGTAAAGATCTAAAGCAGGGGTTCCCAACCTTCCTTATGCCAATGAGCCTTACCATTAACCAAGGGCTCTGTAGACCCCAGGTTCAGAACTCCTGATCTAAAAGATGTTCTAAAAAAAATTCCTCGTGGAGAGGCGTGCCTAGCTTGTGTCTCTTCAGGATGATGGAGGAATTGGTTTATTATTGTCACATGTACTGAGATTCAGTGGAAAACTTGGTTTTTCAAACCATCCATACAGATGATTTCAAAACGTAAGTGCACTGAGGCAGTGCAAGGGGAAAGCAATATCAGAAAACAGAGTATTCAGTTGCAGCGTTTACGAGAAGTTTGGGTTATCAATACATTGGGTGATGGGGGGGGGCGCATGGAGGGTTCTGCTCCAGATACAGGTGGATGGGACCAGACAGAATAACAGTTCAGCATGGACTAGATGGGCCGAAGAGCCTGTTTCTGTGTTGTAGTGCTCTATGACTTTGTCTCTATAATCTACATACTGTGCAAAGCTCTTAGGCACAGATAGATAGCTAGGGTGTCTAAGACTTTTGCACAGTACTGTAGTAATTTTATGTATTACACTGTATTGCTGCCACAAAAAAAAACAAATTTCATGACATTTGTGAATGATGATAAACCTGATTCTGATTTGGGACTCTATTGTGGACTGAGAGTGGGAAGGGGACAGGGAGAGGGGATTTGTGGTTGGGAAAAGGGGAAGAGGCTGGGAAGCACCAGAGAGACATTCTGTATTGATCAATAAACCAATTGTTTGGAATCAAATGGCCTTGCTTGGTGTCTCAGGGCTGGGTGTGTCTGCACCCTCACCCCACCCCGGCATTCCTGTGACACTTGACATATTCCTCTCCCACAGCTCTTTACCCTCAACATTCTTGGCTCCCACCAGATTTACAGACTCGCTCTTCACTCCACATTGACAAATACAGTACTGTGCAAAAGTCTCGGGCCTCCCTAGCTTCATTATACACATGTGCCTAAGACTTTTGCACAGTACTGCAGTGTCAGTTACAGAGAAAGTGCAGTGCAGGCAGACATTAAGGTGCTAGGGCCCATGACAAGGTAGGATGAGGTCAGAAGTTCATTATTACGTACAAGTGGTCCATTCAAGAGTTTTATAATGGGGATAGAAGCTGTCCTGTGAGCCTGGTGGTGTTTTCTGGCTTTTGTATCTTTCACCTGATGGGAGAGGGGAGAAGTGAGAATGTCTAACGTGAGTGGGGTCCTTGATTATGCTGACTGCTTTTCTGAGGCACTGGGAAGTACAGACAGAGAGGAGGCTGGACTTCATGATGGACAGGGCTGTGTCCACAAATCTGTGCCATTGCCCCTGGTCCTGGATAGAGTATTGCCGTACGAAATCAAGGCCTGGCTTTGATACAAGGCCTCTACGTACAAACACCCCAAGATGCTTCCTGAGGAGAGCTCACACATGAGATGGAATTGGTTTATTATCATCACAGGTACCAAGATAGAGTGAAAAGCTTGTCGTGCAAACTGTTCATCAGATCAGATCATTACACAGTGCTTTGAGGAACATAGAACGTACAACATAATACACAAGGTTGTGTCGACTTTTTAACCTACTCCAAGATCAATCTAACCCTTCTCTCCTATGTAGCCCTCCATTTTTCTATCATCCATATGCCTATGTAGGAGTTTGTTAAAGAACAAGGTCAAACAGTAACAAGTGTAACACCTACAGAGAAAGTGCAGGTAAATAATAGAGTGTAAGATTATAGTAGCACACACAAAGTGCTGAAGGAACTCAGCAGGCAGGAAACAGTTATTGTTTCGGGTCAAGACTGAGGACTCAGCTGCCTGGCCTGCTGAGTTCCTTCAGCATTTTGTGTGTGTAAGTTTGACTTCCAGCCTGCAAATTTTCTCTTGAAAGTATAAAATTATAACAAGCCAGACTGTGTGGTCAAGAGTCCATCTTGCTGTTCTAGGGAACCAGTCAGTAGCCCTATAGTAGAAGCTGTGGATGGCTTTTTGAACCTGGTGGTATGTGCTTTCTGGTTCTGTACCTTCTGCCTTATGGGAGGGGGGAGAAGGGAGAATGTCCTAGGTTGGGTGGGGTCTTCGTGCTGGCTGCTTAATCAACTGAGATGACACTGGGTACAACAAGCAGAGAGTAATGTAGGATATTAACGGCTCAAAACGTAATAGAGGAGCAGAGACCAGAGAAGTTCATGGGGGGAACTCTTAAAGCTAATGAGTCTTGCTATTAAAAGGCATGGCAGGGAGTAGTTCAATTCTCAGATGTTTGAATCCAAATACTGTATATTTGAGGGTTGTGAAGGTCAGCAGAGAAGGAAAAAGGACACATTAATTTTTCTCCTGGATTATGTTGGTGTTCTTGCATCAACACTGGGGACCAACTCATTTCAAAGAGGAGTTTAGAATGGGTATGTAAGGCCCAGTTCATCAGGAAAGGATGAATAGACTTGTTCTCCATTGAAATGATGTTGTTTCGATTAGCCAGGGCATCAAAGGGTATGGGGTGAAAGCAGGGAGTGGGGATGACTGGAAGAATTGGATCAGCCCATGATTGAATGGCAGAGTAGACTCAATGGGTCGAAAGGCCTACTTCTGCTCCTATATCTTATGGTCTTACGGTCTGTGAGTCGATCCTGTTGTGGTATGGTAACTATCAGTGCCTCAGAGTTGGGGCTGATGTAGGTAGATTCCACTCTGTGTGTGGTGGACATGTGGAACAGATGAGCAAGGTTTAGAGAACAGAATGTTGAGAAGTTTAGAGGGGAAACTAGAGCACGGCCAAGGCGAGAAAGAGTTCAATGCAAAATTTGCATTTATTGAGTTCTCTCCACAAGGCGAGGAAACACCAAAGGGAAGGACTCCCTGAAAGGCTTCATCCAGTTTGCACGCAGAATCAGGTTTATTATCACTGGTATAGGTTGTGAAATGTTATTTTCTGACAGCAGTATGGTGCAAGACAAAAAAAATTACTGGAAGTTATAAAATAACTAAATAGTACAAATGAGGAATAGTGAGGTATTGAGGTCAGAGCAAAAACTTGGAATGAGGATAGGAAGAAGATTTTAATGTGAGAAAGGCTTTGTTCAGTTTGTCTGCAGTATACAACCCTGAGATTCGTCTTCCCACAGACAGCCATGAAACGAAGAAACACCACGGAAACCATTAGAAGAAAAACATCAACACCCCCCCCCCCCCACACGCACAAAAATAAGAAAGAACAAATAGTGTCAACGGCAAAAAATGCAGAATACAAACACCAAATCACAGTCATCCAGGAGTCCAGGCATATTCAGTTCAGTTCAATCTAGTACTGCGTCATTCGTTAACTTCAGGCCGCAGATCTAGCTGTCTTGGTCAAAATCGCAATAAACAGCAACAAAAAAAAAGGAGTGACCAGAAGCCAGGAACACATCATAATGTGAACTAGAGAGTCCAGTCCTCGAACAGCGGTGATTAAACCTTGCCAGAGCTCAGCAGTCTGGCACTTGCTCCCAGAAGGAGAGGGAGACCGGAGCAGTGAGCAGATGTCAAGAAATTTGTTGTTTTGCGGCAACAGTGTTGTGAAATGCATTAAAAAATTACTAGAAGTTACAATAAGAAATATAAGTAAATAACTACAGCAGAAAGGGAACAAAAAAAGTGGTGTAGTGTTCATGGACCATTCAGAATTCTGATGGCGGAGGGAACAATGTTGTTCCTAAAGTATTGAGTGTGTGTTTTCGGTCTCTGATGGTAATAATAAGAAGGGGGCATATCCTGGGTTGTGAGGGTTCTTAATTGTAGATGTTGCCTTATTGAGACATTGCCTTTTGAAGATGGGAGGTTAATGCCCATGATGGAGCCTCTTGAGCTTACAACCCTCTGCAGATCCTGTGCAATGGAACCTCCATGTCAGACGGTGATGCAACCAATCAGAATGTGCTCCACGATAGATCTGTAGAAATTTGCTAGAGAGCGTATCCCCGACAGTGAGGGTTCTTAATGGTGGATTTCACTGCCTTAAGGCATCACCTTTTGATGATGTCCTCGATGCTGGGGAGGCTAGTGCCAGTGATGGAGCTGGCGATACCCATGAATTCTGCTGTGCCAATAGATAATTGCTCACTTTAGTCGAGGGATAATTGGATCAGGCTTTGCTTCTCTTTACAATAGTGTCCTCCTGTCAACTTTCACGCCCACCCCAGAGAGCAGGCCGATCCTTGGATTAAAGTCTTATCTGAAGGACGGCACCTGTGCTGTTGTTGCTGTGACTGAAACGTCGGCCTGGTCGACTGTGTGGATGAGCTGTTTTGGTCTGGTGCTTGTAAATAAAGTTTTGTGGTTTGCTCTGTTTACCCCAGTTGGATTCTGATATTTTAATCTAAGGGTTTTTCAGAAGTCAGGAAAGAAGCACAAAACTTATTGCTTCAGAATTATTTTATTAAGTATCGATAGAACAAAGGAAAATTGAAATGGACAGTGATAGGAATAGAAGCTTGAAGCAGAAGGCTTAATGATAAAGAGACTAAGATGGTGCTACCAAGCAATCTGCTTTTTTTTATATACCCATAGACATGCAAAATTCCATTCAAAATCATAGATAAGACTAACGAGAAACTCTTATTCAAATACAGCATCACCAAGAGAAGCTTCCAGAATCATAGCAATATAACCACTAGCAGACACACTGAACAATCACATATACACACTGTGACCACTAGGAAGCATAGTAAGCAGTTACTTGTATACGAATGATTATATAAAATTCAAGCAATTATATAAAATACAATCTAATTCTTAGATTAGACTGTTCAAATTGTTATTTTCTTTGCAGTTTAACAATTAATTATTAAACTGCAAAGAAAAATTAACCACTCTAAGAATTAAACAATCAGATCCGACAACCCATACTGTTCACTCAAGGGTTATAAACTGGGGCAGCCTTCTTTGTTATTGCAACTTCAGGCATATCACCTATTACTTCATACATAGAAGAGCATAGGGAGCGAGATTTCAAGTGTATATTGCACTCCCAGGTGTGCACGTATGGTAAAATATTTCAATGTGAAGTAGATGGAACCCAGCCAAATCTGGGTATTTGCAAACACAGCTCAGTTTCTCAGTGGGATGGCTTGTGTTCTGCAGGCAGCTCTAAAGTTAATGTACCCAAGCTTTCTTTGTCTTTTTGCTCCAGAATTCTTGATAGAAATATTTCTTGTCCCTTAGGGCACCAGTACCTCTGCACTTTCTAGCTTTGCTGCCACTGAGCTAGTATGGGACTGCCCAAGTCACAGGCCAAGGGCCTTAGAACGGAGCCACCAAATCTTTAAGGATCACCCTCGCATTTGCTGACCTACTTTGGCTCCTGGTCCGGCAAATTAAAAAAAAACTCTTATCTTGTGATCCAAACCTGCAACAAAGCTTTTTGACTTATCCATTTTGACCTTTTGAACATCTCCTTTTGTGGAGGAACTCAGAGGCTCTGGCAGCAACAATGGAAAGAAATGGGCAGTTGACGTTTCAGATTGAGATTCTTTGACTACAGTGAAAGATGGTGGGGAGATGGCCAGTATAAAGAGGTGAAAGGGAGGGGTGAGCAAGAGCTGGCAGGTGATAAGTGGATCCGGGTAAGGGAGAGCGGGAATAGGCCCAAAAGCTTGCTGGGAGGTGCTAGGTGGAAATGATCCATGCTCTACTATGTCCGCCATCCGCAGCCCTTTGTTACCTCCATTACCTTTTCCATTCTCCCCTTCAACTGCCTATTTCCTCCTGCACCTCCCCCCCGTCTCCAACTACCTCTTGCTTCACCCCTTCCCTCCCTTTTATTCTGGCTATCAGCTCAGAAGGGGGTCTTGAGTTCAAATGTCGACTGGCCATTTCCCTCTGCAGACGCTGTCTGACCCACTGATTTCCCCAGCAACCTGGGTGTCACTCCACCGGCAGCCTCTTGTGTCTGGGGCATAACACATTGAGGCAGTCACGTAGAAGGCATGCCAGCGGCTGTTCTTCAATTCTTCATTAGGCATTTGGAAGACATTGCCAAAGACTCCTGCAAATTTCTACAGATGTACCATGGAGAGCTTTTTGACCTTGTATGGAGGCTGCAATGTACGGGATCGTAAGAGACCATGGAGGGCTGTAGACTGAGGCACCTCTGTCACAGGGACAGCCCTCCCCACCATTGAGGATATCTTCAAAAGGCGGTGCCTCAGGAGGGTGGCATCCATCATTAAGTACCCTCACCAAGTCATGCTCTATTCTCATTACTATCATCAGGGAGAAGGTACACACTCAAGACTTTCACTCAACCATTTAGGAACAGCTTCTTCCCCTCCACCATCAGATTTCTGAACGGTCCATGAACACCACCTCACTATTCCTCTTTTGCACTTTATATTTATTTTATTTTTTAATGTAACTTATAGCACAGGATGCTGTTCATCAACTATAGCTCAGCATTTAATACCATCATTCCCACAATCCTAATTGAGAAGTTACAGAACCTGGGCCTCTGTACCTCCCTCTGCAACCGGATCCTTGACTTCCTAACCAGAAGACCACAATCTGTGCGGATCAATGATAACATCTCCTCGCTGACGATCAACACTGGTGCACCTCAGGGGTGTGTGCTTATCTTAACCCACTGCTCTACTCTCGCTATACCCATGACAGTGTGGCTAGGCATAGCTCAAGTACCATCTATAAATTTGCTGATGATACAACCATTGTTGGTAGAATCTCAGGTGGTGACGAGAGGGGGTACAGGAGTGAGATATACCAACTAGTGGAATGGTGCCGCAGCAACAACCTGGCACTCAACGTCAGTAAGATGAAAGAGCTGATTGTGGACTTCAGGAAGGGTAAGATAAAGGAACACATACCAATCCTCATACAGGGATCAGAAGTGGAAAGAATGAGTAGTTTCAAGTTTCTGGGTGTCAAGATCTCTGAGGACCTAACTGGGTTATTGATGCAGCTGTAAAGAAGGCAAGACAGTGGCTATACTTCATTAGGAGTTTGAAGAGATTTCGTATGTCATCAAGTACACTCAAAAACTTCTATAGATGTACTGTGGAGAGCATTCTGACAGGCTGCATCACTGGGGGGGCGGGGGCGTTGCTACTGCACAGGACCGAAAGAAGCTGCAGAGGGTTGTAAATTTAGTAGGATCCATCTTGGTACTAGCCTACAAAATACCCAGGAAATCTAAAAGGAGTGGTGTCTCAGAAAGGCAGTGTCCATTATTAAGGATCTCCAGCACCCAGGACATGCCCTTTTCTCACTGTTACCATCAGGTAGGAGGTACAGAAGCCTGAAGGCACACACTCAGTGATTCAGGAACAGCTTCTTCCCCTCTGCCATCCAATTCCTAAATGAATATTGAACCCTTGGACACCACCTCACTTTTTTAATATATTATTTCTGGGTTTATTTTGCACGATTTTTAATCTATTCGCACACTCTCCCTCCCCCTCCCCCTCCCTATCTATCTCTATCTGTCTATCTGTATGTATGTATATATATATATATATATATATATATATTGTGTGTGTGTATATATATATACATACATACACACTGTAATTTTTTTTTTGGTTCTTTCTTCTGTGTTATGTATTGCATTGAACTGCTGCTGCTAAGTTAACAAATTTCACAACATGTGCTGGTGATAATAAACCTGATTCTGATTCTAATTTTTTATACTGATGCTCACCATTTACTCTCTTTCTGCACTACATTTCTATATTTCTTATTGTAAATTGCAGTATGTTTTATGCCTTGCACTGGATGCCGCTGCCGCAAAGCAACATGAGGTATTCCAGTGATAACTAGCTGGATTCTGACTCTCCTATTTTAATCTTGCTACCACAAGTGTATTCATGTATGGTTGTATTCATGTACAGTTGAGTGGCAATTAAACTTGAACTTGAAGTGCCTTCCAGTCGAGTTGAACACTCAGCTTTCTACATTACTAAGTTATGCAATCCTCTCCCTTTATCTCCATCCATCTTTCCATCTGTCTCACCGACTTAGCCTTTATCCCCCCCCCTACTTTCCTCATGATCAGGAAGACCGAATCCTCTGAAAGAACTCATACTTTTGGTTGTTTTTGACCTGGTTATTTTGGTGTAAGTGTCCTGCCACAAATGGAAATAAATGAACCTGTTGAAACATATTCTTGAAGCAAGCTTTGCTGGAGGCTGCCAAGTCCGAAGTTGCAACCAGCCAAGATTCTGCACAGAATAAATTGTGATTTAAATATAACTTGTTTAGAGTTCTGGCTGGAGCTTCAAGAAACAAGCTGACCATATATGGTGTGGGATCAGATGTAGTGTTAATGCAGTGAGGTATTCAGTCATCTATCTAAATGGATATTATTGGAGTTGAAGTATTTTTGTGACTTTTGGGCTGTTGTTACAAAGCAGAATTCATGGGAAAAATTTCTGATGGATGAAGTGTGTTTAAATTAAGGATTTGCAAATAAGGCCACTATCGCAGAGGGTTGGATCCTCCCTCTTGTTCGGAGGCATCTTACGCACCTCCCTTTTAATCTCATCCTGGCATCTTGAGTCTCCCCACTTAAAAGACTTGGGGAATAGTCTTCTGAGTGATTCATGGGCCCATTGTGCTCAGGATCAAAAGAAGCCACAGGCCGTCGACTCAGCCAGCTCCAGCACGGGCATTGCCCGCCCATCACCAGGTGGCAGTGCCTCAGGAAGGCGGCATCCAACGTTAAAGACCCTCGCCATGCCCTCTTCTCATTACTACCATCAGGGAAGAGGTACAGGAGCCATGGAAGCAGCCCCTTTGCCCTAACCCATGCGTGCCGACCATGATCAGAATCAGAATCAGGTTTATTATCACTGATGTATGTGGTGAGAGTTGTTGTTTTGTGGCAGCAGTGCAGTTCAAGACATAAATGACCCCGACTCACCTGCTCCTGCAGCAGACCCTAAACCAGGTAGACACTGGACTGCAGCAGCAAACCACAGTGTGCCAAGGAGTGTCGATTGGATAAATGATGGATGAAACATCCTTCAAAGTTCATAGCAAACTTATTACAACAGTATGTATATGTCACCCTATTCTACTCTGAGATTCATTATCTTGCGGGCATTCACAGTGGAATAAAGAGATACAATAGAATGAGTGAAAAACTCCACACAAAGATGGACAAACAACCAATGTGCAAAAGAAGACAAAATGTGCAAATACAACAAAAAATCAAATAATAGTAATAATATTGCGAACGTGAGTTGTAGGGTCCTTGAAAGTGAGTCCGTAGTTGTGGAATCAGTTCTGTGTTGGGGCGAATGAAGATACTCATGCTAATTCAGGAGCCTGATGGTTAAAGGGGTAATAACTGTTCCTGAACCCGATCATGTGCCCCAGACCTTAGTGACATCATTTAAGTGTTTATAAAAACTTATTAAATGTGTTTAATCTTTTCTTCTCACCCGCAAATGAATTTAACCATGTAGAATTGTGATTTCCTTGTAGTTTAACTTTCCTATGCTTGTATTTTTATATGATTATATGCATGTACCAGTCCAGTGAAGTTTTCAGTAATTATAGTATAGTTGCTCTTTTCTAGAAACTTCTTTGCTTTCAGTAGCAGGTGTCATGCTACTTGAACCTGGCTGTTTCATACCTGAGTTGTTATCGCTGGAATTTTTGTTTTCTCTAGTCTGACCATGACTGCCTTTTTCTTTGTTCTCTCAGCTCTATCGTGTTCATTTATTTTTTCTTGTGACATTTAATAAAACGGACTTTTAATTTACTCTGAGATCAATCGAACCCTTCCCTCCCACATAGACCCCCATTCTTTTGTTCATCCATGTGCCTAACTAAGTGTCTGTTACATGTCCCAACTGCATCTGCCTCTGGCAGCACATTTTGTACACTTACCACTCTCTATGTAAAAGGAAAAAAACCTGCCTCTGGTAACCCCCTTACCAGTCACCTTAAAGTTATGCTGTCACCCTGGGGAAAAAGTCTCTGGCTATCCACTCAATCTGTGCCTCTTATCATCTTGTACATCTCTCTCAAGTTGCCCCTCATCCAACTCTGCCCAAGCCGACTTAACCTTTCCTCATAAGACATGCTCTCTAATCCAGACAGCGTGTGATGCAATTCCCAATCAGATTGTCTGACTACCCTTTGACATGTGCACACTTGCTTCAGACATCAGCACTGTTGTCCTCTGACCCTTTTAACTCTCTGGCCTACAACTAATCCGAGTGACATAATATTTTTTTATCGAGCAGGGAAGGAAAATTAGAAATATCACAGACAATGTATCATCTGTTAATATAATTCAATTGCTAGAGATTGAACCCAAGCCTTTGAATTAAATCGCCTTGACTTTATATTTCAAAGTAACTCAAGCTGCGGTAATGCTAAAACTCTATGTCCAATTGACCTCTATGGTAAACATCAGATGCAAATACCCTTCTTGGTCGCAATCCCTTGACTCTGTTTTCAAACTGCTTTGCCGCTGAGCGAGAGAAACAAGGAGCTGCCTTTAGGTAGTGCCATCTACTGTCTCCCAATGTCTTCCACAGCCTGAAGTGCGAAGTTGAAGTTCAGTTTGATACGTGTATGTAACGGTATAATCAGAATCAGGTTTACTAGCACCGACATTGTTATTTTGTGTCAGCGGCAAGACAAAAAAAATCACTATAAATCACAAATAAATAGCACTAAAGTGGAATAGAACATAGAACAATATAGCACAGGATGTGGCCCTTCGTCCCACAACCAACTAAGTAGTGCGGTCGGTACTCTTCATTGCTTCATGGACTATTCAGAAATCTGATTTTGGAAGAGAAGATGCTGTTCCTAAAATGTTAACCTTGGATCTTCAGGCTCCTGTGTTTCCTCCCTAATGGTAGCAATAAGAGGCCATGTCCTGGGTGGTGAGCGTCCTTAACGATGGATGCTGCCTCCGGAGGCACCTCCTCTTGAAGATGTCCTTGATGGGTTGTTGAAGCTGGTTGAGTCTACAATCCTTTGCATTCTCTTTTAACCGTGCGCATTGGAGATTCATGCCAGGCGATGAGGCAACCAGTCAGAATGCTCTCCACGGTACATCTGTAGAAATTTACTCATCTTTGGTATCACCAAATCTCCTGAAACTCCGAATGGAGTATAGTCGCTGGCGTGCCTTCTTCATGATTACATCAGTGTGTCAGGCCCAGGGTAGATCCCCTGACATGCTGACACCCAGGAACTGGAGCTCCTCACCCTCCTTACTGCAGCATCACTGACGCAGGCAGTTACTGTTATTATGTAGAGAAATATGGCACATGATGACTTCTGACGAACACTAACGTTGGGGGGTGGGGTGGGGATTGAATATTATTCTTGAGGTTTTGTTGATAATTAAATATTGGCCTGGACATCATGGATAATTCTCCAGCTGTCCCACATGGTATTCCTGAATGCCTCCTTTACAGTGTAAAGTAGGTTTCTGTGAGACGTTCATCCTTGTCCCTGGAGCACTTGAACTTCCCACCTACTGATCAGCTGATAGCACTGCCCTCTGTGACTGGCCCTTGGCAACACTTCAAAGTAACCACACTGTTTACTTCTTTTTGTATAAAGTCCTTTCTCTGGTGCTTTTTCCTCTTAAAACATTGACTGATTTTTTCCCCTCTTTCAGGGAGTAATTTTAGGCCTCTTTGAAGGTTTATGCATTCTAAGCAATGCCACTTCCCTCATCTTAACTATTTGATGTGCTGTAAAGATTTGGAACATTTCTGCTCTTGTCTCCATTGGAAAACGGTTGCCATGGAAGCCAACGATTGATTGAATACTTGTCTGGAATTTGTGTGAAGAATTTGACTAAGGAACTTAACTGTGCTTTTGTCAAGAGTTGAGAGACTGGGCATGTTGCTGGTCTCTGTTGACTACCACTACATGCCCACCAGTTCAAAGGTTTCAAAGGTACAGTTAGTGTCAGAGAAATGTATACAATATACGTCCTGAAATGCTTTTTCTTTGCAACCATCTGCGAAAACAGAGGAGTGCCCCAAAGAATGAATGACAGTTAAATGTTAGAACCCCAAAGTCGCCCACTCGCTCCCCTCCCTCCCACGCTTAAGTTGCAGCAAACAAACAACGAACTCCCTCCCACCACTGGCACAAAAAAGCATTGGCATTGGCACTGCAACCAAGCACTCAAGCATGCAGCAAAACAACAGCAAAGACACAGGCTTGCAGTACTCCAAAGGCTACGCCTTCACCCAGCATTCGACATACCACAGCTTCTTGAAAGATTAGTTTTATTTTTGTCACATGCACAGTGAAATGCATGGTGAGCATCAATGGCCAACACCGTCCAAGGACGTGCTGGGGGCAGCCCGCAAGTGTTGCCATGCTTCTAGCTCAAAATAGCATGCCCACAACTTATTAACCCTAGCCTGTGTGTCTTCGGAATGGTGGGAGGAAACCAGAGCACCCGGAGGAAACCCATGTGGTCACGGGGAGAACGTACAAACTCCTTACAGACAGCGATGGGAATCGCCTCTGATTGGTGGCCGCTGCCGCTGTAATAGCATTAGGCTAACCGCTACGCTACGTGCTGTCTTTTGCGTGACTGATTCCTGCTGTGGCTGGAAGGAGCAGTGTGGGTGCTGGTGTCATGGTAGGGCTGCCAGTAAACTGACTCTCCCCCTGACGATGGTGACCTGCAGTTTGCAGAAATCCATGACCACTTGTGATCTTAAGGAAAGTCAAACCCAGGGAGGTGAGGTTCTGTTTGCTTCCTGTTGATGTCTTTCTTCCTCTGCTAGAAGATTCATCCTGTTCTTTGGGATCGAGGGTGACTTCTGGTCTGGTTTTATGGGTTTCGACATAGCTGATATATCCAATATGGGAACCAGGGACTTCCACCAGTGGGGTAAGAAGCACCTGATGAGTGGTGGTGTGCACCTTCCTTAAGGCCATGAGACGCAGGGGCAGAATTAGGCTATTTGGCCCATCGAGTCTGCTCTGCCATTCCATCACGGCTGATTTATTATCCCTCTCAACCCCATTCTTCTGCCTTCTCCCTGTAACCTTGGGCGCCCTTACTAATCAAGAACCAATCAACGTCCACTTTAAATATACCCAATTACTTGGCCCCTACAGCTGTCTGTGGCAATGAATTCCACAGATTCACCTCTCTCTGGCATTACACTGAGTTCTGACGGATGGACGTAAGGTTTTCATTGCTATTCTGAATGCTTCTTGGGAGCCTATCACCATGAGGAATGAATTGTTCTTGCTGTGTGAAACCAGTGTTGTGATCTTTGACTAACTGGGGTCGTACAGCACAACTCATCCATGCCGACCAAGGTTGCTTCCTGAGCTGGTCCCATTTGGCATTGAGTATAGTCCAAGACAGAAATCGCTTTCAGGGTCAGTTGGCTGCCTCCTGAAAGTATGTGGACTGGAAGTGGCTGCTGTCGTTCTATATTGTTGGGAAAAAGGATGACTTGGAATTGCATACTGATGAAATATGTTATACTTTTGATTGTACCTCTCTGTGGGAACAAAGGATCTGCTTATAAGCACTAGGGATTCTGTAGATGCTAGAAATCTTGAGCAACACATACAAAATGCTGGAGGAACTCAACAAGTCAGGCAGCATCTATGGAGAGGAGAAGACAGTCGACGTCTCAGGCCGAAACTCTTCTCAGGACTGGAACAGAATGAGGGCAGAGCCCATCTAGTCTGTGCCGAATGGCTATGCTACCTAATTCCACCATTCCGCACCTGGACCATAGACCTCTATACCACCGCGCTCCCCCCCCCCCATCCATACACCTATCCAAATTTTAAAATTAAATGTTGAGATCAAACCTGCATCCACCACACCCGCAGGCAGCTAGCTCATTCTGCATTCTCACAATCCTCTGAGTGAAGATGTTCCCCCTTTTGGGTTCCCCTTAAATATTTCGCCTTTCACCCTTAACCCATGACCTCTAGTTCCAGTTCCACCCAGCCTCATTGGAAAAGGCCTGTTTGCATTTACTCTGTCTGTACCCCTCATCATTTTGTACACCTTGCAAAGGAATTGATTACTTTTAAAGATGTTCCCTGTGCCAAATCCAGGGAGATTATTTCATTCTCCCTGTTCTTTGGAAAATTGACACATCAAATGAACTGCATTAGTAGCTAGTTAATATTTACGTATTCCACAGTCAACTGGGTAAAACCTGTTTGCATTTATGTAAAACATTGTTAACAACTTGCTTCCTCATACCAAGACACTCCACCATCAGAAGTGAGATGGAATACTCTCCAACAAACACAAAATGTTGGGGGAACTCAGCAGGTCAGGCAGCATCTATGGAGAGAACACGTTTTGGGCCGAGATGTCGAGTGCTTAAAGGTTATTTGTCATATGTACAGTACAACAAAACATGCAGGGAAATCCATCCATTTAAAGTGGTTTAATGTCATTTCCTGTACTCGTGTAAAGGACTGTGAAGTCATGTCAACTGAGCAAGGATTGTGTTGTGCAGCCTGTAAGTGTTGCCACACTGCCAGTGCCAACATAACATGTCCCCCAACTCACTAACCCTAACCCATGTGTCTTTGGAAACTGGAGCATCCGGAGGAAACCCATGCAGTCATGGGGAGAACGTACAAATCTTGTCCATTGATGCTGCCTGACCTGCTGAGTTTCTCCAGCATCTTCTGTGTATTGCTCTGGATCTCCAGCATCTGCAGAATCTTTTGTGTCCCGCAACGCTACTTTTGCCTGGATGAGTGCAACCCCAACAACATTTAAGTTCAACATCATCCAGTTCCATGCTGTCTGTTTGATTGATACACCATCCACCTTCCTAAGCATCTACTCCCTCCAACAATGTATAAGATTATGAGAGGCATAGCCAGCACCTTTTTTAACTGGGTGGCAATGGCTGATAGAGGGCATCCCTTTAAGGTGAATGAAGGGACGTATAGGGGTAGGTTTTTCCAGAGAGTGGTGGGAGAGGCAGATACATTAGGGACATTTCAGAGACTTTTAGATAGGCACATGAACGTAGGGAAGTGAAGTGATGTTGGCTGCATAGGAGGGAAGGTTTAGATTGCTGGTGCAATAGGATTATGCAGGTTGATGGAAGGACTCGTACTGCACTGCTCTATGTACTGCGGTGTACATCATTTACTAAACTTTGTGTTTGTGCACCCAGCCTCCTCCAATAAAAGTCTCCCAACATGTATCCTCTGCGAGGGCATTAGGTGCATGGAAACACCTCCACCTTTTGGCTCCCTTTCAATCCCACGCCATACTGATTTGGAAAGATATCATTGATCCTTCGTTGTCACTTTTCCCAACCTCTGGAATCTGAATCTCAGAACCTAGTTTATTATCGCTGCATTGAAATGAACTGAATTGAATTGACTTTATTTCTTACATACTTCACCTATGTGAGGAGTAAAAATCGTTACATAAATAGTATGTACTGTAAGATATACAACAGAACAGTCAATATAGCTTAGAAACACAATTGTATCAGCATGAATTAATCAGTCTGATGGCCTGGTGGAAGAAGCTGTCCCGGAGCCTGTTGGTCCTGGCTTTTATACTGCAGTACCATTTCCAGGATGGTAGCAGCTGGAACAGTTTGTGGTTGGGGTGACCTGAGTCCCCAGTGATCCTTCAGGCCCTTTTTACGCACCTATCTCTGTAAATGTCCTGAATAGTGAGAAGTTTACATCTACAGATGCACTGTGCTGTCTGCACCACTCTCTGCAGAGTCCTGCGATTCCCATACCAGGCAGTGATATAGCCAGTCAGGATGCTCTCAGTTGTGCTCCTGTAGAAAGTCCTTAGGATTTGGGGACTCATGCCAACCTTCTTCAATTGTCTGAGGTGGAAGAGGTGCTGTTGTGCTTTTTCCACCACGTAGCTGGTACGTACAGATCAAGTAGGTCCTCAGTGATGTGTATACCGAGAAACTTAAAGCTCAGGTCTCGAAATTTGTTAATGTAACACTATTACAGCATTAACTGTAAGAGGGTTTAATTACCACCATTGTAAGGAGTTTGTACGTTCTCCCTGTGACCACGTGGGTTTTCTTCCCACATTCCAAAGTTGTACAGGTTAGGGTTAATGAGTTGTGGGTGTGCTATGAAATCACTAAAACATGGCAACACTTGTGGGCTGTTCCTCAGCACATCCTGCGAGTGAGTAACACACATATTAAGACATCAAACCACAGAGTCCTTGAAACAGTCAGTTTAAGTCACCGCTGTCATCCGTTGACTGCAGGCCACAGAGCCGTCTGCCCGACCAAAATTGCGCAAAATAGCAACAAAGGAGTAACCAGCAACATGTATATCATGGACTGCAGAGTCCTCTAAAAATGATTCCAATCTACAAACCACACCGATCAAACCGTGCCCGAGACCCAAGATTTCTGTGCCATCCTCTCCAGTGGCAGAGATGGAGACCGGGCAGAAGGCACTGAACACCTGCTCGCCTTCCGCTCTTGTCCTTGGTGATTTCGATTTTGCTCGATACTTTCATCGACGAATTGGAGCCGATCGTGAGTTCACGCTTTGCCATTGCTCCACATACTCCATTCTAATCCACGCCGAATTCCCTCAGAGGCAGCAAAAGCATCAGGTCATTCAGACGACCCAAGGGCACATTATCCAAATGTAAATTACAGGCTCCAGTTGCACACAGATTAGTAGTACAAATATACTTAAAATAAGTGGCTGTTTCACGAACTGTCTGTAGGATTTTACCAGCAGTGCACTTTTTCAGAAGCTTTTACACTTTATTATACATTGTTGCTGTTTTCCCTTATTCTGTGTAATGATTTGATCTGTATAACCAACAGAAGCTTTTCACTGTATCTTGGTACATGTGACAAAAATAAACAAAATCAACAAATATGGGAAACTTGCTCCCCCTGGTGACAAGAAATTAAATTATACGGAGTGGAGCCATCAAACAGGAAATGAGGCAAAAGCAATTTTTAACAGCTCTGATGTCTTCTCATTCCTCCCGTCAGGAGCCTGAAGACCCACACTCAACAATTCAGGTACAGCTTCTATCCTACCATCATCAGATTTCTGAACGGTCCATGAACCCTGAACACTACCTCACCATTCCATTCATTTGCACTATTTACTTACTTTATAATTTAGAGTAATTTAATGTCTTTTTTTGCAGGCAGCAATAGATTTCACGTCTAGATTTTAGAAAATCTAGAATAGATTTTCAGTACTGTGCACATATATATAGCTAGGGTGCCTTAGACTTTAGCACAGTACTATAGTAATTTTATGTATTGCTCTGTACTGCTGCCACAAAAAGAACAAATTTCGTAACGCACATCAAAGTTGCTGGTGAACGCAGCAGGCCAGGCAGCATCTCTAGGAAGAGGAAGAGGTCAGGACGAAGGGTCTCGGCCCGAAACGTCGACTGTACATGCTGCCTGGCCTGCTGCATTCACCAGCAACTTTGATGTGTGTTGCTTGAATTTCCAGCATCTGCAGAATTCCTCGTGTTTAAATTTCGTAATGTATGTGAGTGATGATAAACCTGATTCTGATATGGGTCTCTATTGCAGACAAAGAGTGGGAAGAGGGCAGGGAGATGGGAATTATGGTTGGGAAAAGGGGAAGGGAGAGAGTTTAAGAGAGTCCAAAGCTAGATGGCAGAGGTTTAAGGTGAGAAAGGAGGTATTTAAAGGATTTTTGAGGGAGGGAGCAGGATTTTCATACAAAAGTTTATGGATGTACTAAGCAAACTACCAGGGGAGTCATGTACAGTTACAGCATGTGAAAAGCATTTAGACAGGCACACGGATGGGAAACAAATAGAGGGATTTGTGATAAATGCAGGATAATGGGATTAGCACAAGTAGACATCTCTGTGATTATGGACAAATCGGGCCATATGGCCTACTCCTGTGAGAAGTAACCGGCTGAGCTGGAGGGAAACTTGTGGGATGAAAGTAATTGCAGTTATGTGTTCAGTTCCATGCAAGCTAGGGCTTTTTTCCTTTGGAGCAAAGGAGAATGAACGGTGACTGATAAGAGTTTTGCAAGACGATAAGATGCAAGTAGATCGAGTGGACAGCCCGCACCTTTTTCCCCAGAGGAGAAGTGGCTACTACAAGAGAGCATAATGTTATGGCGTTTAGTGGAAGGTAGGGGGATATCAGAGGTAAGTTGTTCACACAGAGAGTGGTGGGTGCATGGAACACGTTGCCAGCTCGAGGCAGATAAACTTGAGACATTTCAGTGACTCTTAGACAGGATGAGAGAAAGATGGAGAGCTATGTGGGAGGGAAGGGTTAGATTGAACCTGTAGTAGGTTAAAAGGTGGGCACAGTATTGTGGGCTGAAGGGCCTGTACTATGCTCTAGTATTCTATGAAACAGCCAGCTCTCCAGGCCAGACTGTCCTGTTTTATGCTGTTGGAGACATAGATGCTGGATGAAAACGAGCAAAAGGCTGGGAAGGACTCAGCAGGTCAGGCAGCATCTATAGAGGGAGATTCCAGGTCAAGACCCTTGGCCTGCACTGGAGTCCAGATGAAGGATCATGACCCAAATCATCAATTGTCCATTTCTTTCCATAGATGCTGAGTTTCTTCAGCATTTGGTGTGTTGCTGCTTTGTGGTTGTTCCCCAGTGCCATCAGGGAAATTGATGCTGTGCCGTTCCTCGCTCTGGAGCTTCACCTGAATTTCTCGTTCCTGCTGCCATTCAGCTTCAAACTGTTCAATGTTTCTCATTACAGGATGCCGGAAAGGAACGGGAGCCCCCAAAGGTCTTCACCCAGGAAGAACTCAGACAGAAGATCAAAGCCTATAACTCCTCAGTTACCGACAGGTTAAAAATGAGCTTGGTAAGTGAACATCAAAAGGTTTGATGAGGAATTTAGATTTCCCCACAGGTGGCCACTGAGTTTCAAAAGGAAGATTTGCACTTGTAGAGAGTGCTCCATTGTATTATAAGAGCAGCCAGTTACTGCTTTCAAAGGATGTTAGTCATTTGCACCTAGTTTGTTCTCAACATCAGCTCCTCATTAAAGGAAGGGATGTGAATGCATTGGAAACAGTTTATAAAGGTTTACAAGACTGACACCGGGAATGGGTGAAAAAAGGTTGGACTCCCTCAGAGCTGCACTGGGAGTCCTGATGAAGGGTCCCAGTCTCACGGCTGACATCAGAAAGGAGGTACAGGAGTCTCGGGACCACTAGGTTCAGAAGCAGTTATTTACCCCTCAGACATCAGGCTTTTGAACCAGTGAGGATAACTTCACTCAACTTCACTTGCCCGATCATTAAAATGTTCTCATAACCTGTGGACTCACTGAGGACTTTTATCTCCTGTTCTTGATATTTATTGCTTGCTTGCTTGTTTGTTTGTCTGTTTATTTATGTATGTATCTATCAATTAATTAATTAATTGTTCTTTCTTTTTGTATTTTCAGTTGGTTTTTTGCTCACTGGTTGTATGCCCAGGTCTTTCATTGATTCTGTTACGGTTTTTGAATTTATTGAATATGTCTGCAAGAAAATGAATCTCAGGGTTGTACATGGTGACATATATGTACTTTGACAATAAATTTACTTTGACCTTTGAAAAGTGGACTGTTTATTTGCCTCCATAGATGCTTCCTGACTTGCTGAAAGGAACTCAGCGGATCAGGCAGTATCTTTGGAAATGATAAACATTTCAGGCTAAGACCCTTTAACAGGACTCCCAGTGCAGCTCTGAGGGAGTCCATCCTTTCTTCACCCATTCCAGGTGTCAGTCTTGTAAACTTTTCTTAAACTGCTTCCAATGCATCCACAGTTTTTCCTTATATAGGGAGCTGCTTGTGAGAAAAAGCTAGGTGCAAATGACCAGGTCTGGGCCTGAAACGTCGACTGTTTTCCAGAGACGCTGCCTGACCTGCTGAGTTCCTCCACCATCTTGTGTGCATTGTTCTGGATTTGCAAAAACTGCAGAACCTATTGGTGAAAGGTCCTCCAGATATAGGGCTGTGTGTGTGTTTGTGCGTGTTACTGAGGGCGACAGCCTGGATTAAAATGGCAGTAACTGACTGGCTGCACATTCATGTCTGAATTGGATTCTTTTCAGAATTACAATCAAGTTTATATATTATCGCTGTCATATGTCGTAAAATTTGTTTTGCGGCAGCAATTTGATGCTTCTGCTACATCACTGCCCCCTTAATCAGTCAATAGACGAATGATCATCCTTCTGAAGGCCCCATTAACCTGTTTGACTCAGTTTTTTCCTATCCCTTGTTGGTGTTGGTGTATGATACTGAGAAGCTTTAGACGTGCATGCCAGCCAGACAGATCATTCCATACATAAATAAGTCGAGGTGATAAAAATAATACAAAGTGGAATACTGTATAATGTCGCCGTTTCCAATAAAGTGCAGGAGCTATGTTGAGGTAGATTGGGAGATCAAGAGTTCATCTTTTATTGTGTGAGAGGTTCACTCAAGAGGCTGATAACAGCAGGAGAGAAGCTCTCTTTGAGCCTGGTGGTATGTGCTCTCACACTTCTGTACCTTCTGCCTGGTGGGAGAATATTTGTGATGGGAGAGATCCATAATTATTTTACCTGCTTTCCTTTGTGCTACCAATCCTCAGAACACAAATTTACTTTTTAAAGTTTATCCCAGTACTGTCGAATAGCCTTTGACTGGAAACAGTAGCTATTTCATTTTCCGCAGATGCTGCCTGACGTGCTGAGAGTTTCCCAGCATTTTCTGCTTCTTATTGCAGATTTCCAGCAGGTTTTTCATCCCGTTAACTCTACACGCCTTTCCAATGCAATAGCTTGCTTTTTACGCAGTGAGTGGTGGGTATGTGGAACGCGCTGCTGGGATGGTGGTAAAAGGCAGATACACTAGGGGTGTTTAAGAGGTGCTTACGGGCATCACGGTAGAGTGGCAGATGCTATTGCAGCTTGGGGCGTCTGAGTTCAGTTCTGATGTAATCTGGAAGGAGTCTGTACATTCTCGTCCTCTGGGTCCTCTGGTTTCCAGCCACGGTCCAAAGGTGTAGCTATTAATAGGGTAATAGGTCATTGTAAATTGTCCCATGATTGGGCTATGGTTAAATTGGGGGTTGCTGGGTGGTGCGCTCGAAGGTGTGGAGAGATGTTGCATCTCTAAGTAAATAAAACAGGCAAGCACATGGGATGAAGGACAAATGGGGGGCTCTGTGGGAGGGAAAGGTTAAACTGATGTTTATGTTAGTACAACAACATGGGTCGAAGAGCCTGTACTGTGCTCTACTGTTCTATGTTCGCTAGGCTTGGGAATCCACTTGTTAATTCAGTGGACCTCTTTCCATGATTCCAAGTGGCAGGAATGTATTTAAAGAGAGGTCATTTCCATGCATGAGGGAGAAAAGAACAAAGAAATTTGGATGCAGTGATTGACCATAGACGTAAGAGCAGAATTAGACCATTTGGCCCATTGAGTCAAATCATTTCTTCAGTCATGGCTGATCCTTTTTTATCCCCCTCCTTAGCCCCACTCCCCAGCCTTCTCCCCGTAACCTTTGATGCCATGTCCAATCAAGAATCTATCAAGTTCTGCCTTAAATACCCACAATGACCTGTCCTCTACAGCTGCATGTGGCAACAAATTCCATAAATTCACCACCCTCTGGCTAAAGGAAATTTCTCTGTATCTCTGTTTTAAATGGATGCCCCTCTATCCTGAGGCTGTGCCCCCACAATGGGAAATGCCCTTTCCACATCTACTCTGTCTAGGCCTTTAAACATTAAAAAGGTTTCAGTGAGATCCTTCTCATCCTTCTGAATTCCAGTGAGCACAGACCCAGAGCTATCAAATGTTCCTCGTATGATAACCCTTTTGTTCCTGGAATCATCCTTGTGAAATGCCTCTGAATCCTCTCCAATGCCAGCACATCTTTTCTTAGATGAGGAGCCCAAAACTGTTCACAATACTCAAGGGGAGGCTTCACCAGGACCTTATAAAGTCTCAGCATCACATCCCTGCCTTTGTATTCTAGGTCTCTTGAAATGAATGCTAAAATTCATTTGCCTTCCTCACCACCGACACTACCTGCAAGTTAACCTTTAGGGTGTTCTGCACACGAACTCCCAAGTCCCTTTGCATCTCTGATATTTGGATTCTCTCCCAATTTAGAAAATAGTCTGCACATTTATTTCTTCTACCAAAGTGCATGACCGTGCATTTTCCAACATTGTATTTCATTTGCCACTCTCTTGCCCATTCTCCTAATCTGTCTAAGTCCTTCTGCAACCTCCCTGTTTCCTCAACACTACCTGCCCCTCCACCAGTCTTTGTATCAGTACGATTGAGTCAAACATAGAATCTTGCAGTGGAGGAACAGATCCTTCGGCCCGACTTGTCAATACCGACAATGTCGCCCAGGGAACTAGTCCCATTCGCCTGCATTTGACGCATACATGCCCAAACCTCCTCTTTTCACATACTTACTGAGATGGCTTTTTAATGTTGCTCACGTGACTGCTCAAACACAACTTTTTGGGAGTTTGTCTGATGGTCTTACTCCCTCCATAATTTTCCATGCATGTTGGATCAGTGTTTGTGTTTTGTAAGATCAATAATATTTAAATATATACAGGACTGTATACAGGGTATTTGTCAACATAGAGCGTAAGCTGAGCGTATGCTTCCATTCACGGCCACTTTATTAGGTACCCCCGGCAAGCGGAGGTAGGTGTGCCTCACACCTCCTTTGGTAGAGATGTATTTCCACCTGCATTATTATTATTATTATTATTGTGTTGGCACGTGGCCAAGTGGTTAAAGCGTTCATCTAGTGATTTGAAGGTCGCTAGTTTGAGCCTTGGCTGAGGCAGCATGTGTGTCTTTGAGCGAGGCACTTAATCACACATTGCTCTGCGACGACACTGATGCCAAGCTGTATGGGTCCTAATGCCCTTCCCTTGGACAACATTGGTGTTGTGGAGAGGGGAGACTTGCAGCATGGGCAACTGCTGGTCTTCCCTACCACCTTGCCCAGGCCGGCATCCTGGAAACCTTCCAAGGTGCAAATCCATGGTCTCACGAGACTAACGGATGCCTATATTATTATTATTATTATAATATGCACTACTGCTGCTGCAAAACAACAAATTTCACGACATATAACAGTGATGTTAAACCTGATTCTGATTCTGACTGTAAGTACTGTTAGAGCAATGTTTGGGTCTAGTACATTTACATTTAGCAAATGACTTTGGCTGCCAGTCTTCACATCTGAATATGTATTGTGGATTAATCTGGAGCTGCAGGTCTGAACAATGGGAGCCATAAATCCCAGACCAGACAATGATGATTAAAAATCATTTGGATGTCTGTGGTGTGGGTGTGAATATGGAGGTGTGAAGTTTCTGTGTAGTTTCAAAGAAAGCACTGTAAATGTGGAATTGTCGTTTGATATTTAGCACATAAAATATCAAGTTTCACGTTGGGCCAGTGGGACCTTTCTACTGAAAGATGCCTGCTGTACCTTGTTTTGTCGAAAAAGAAGCTGCTTTGTATTTATCAGTACTCTTCTCCAGTGATTTCATTCACACAGCAGGTACTGTCCTTGCTCTTGGTAAGGATGCCCTCTGTACAGAGATGTTATTTTCCTGACCTCTGCAATGTTTTTCCTGTGTAGAACTTGAATGAAGTATACACTGGTTTCATCAAGGTTCAGATGGACCTTCAGAGACCCATCACCATACGGGCCAGATCAGCTCAGGGCAGTCAAGTGTATAACAACAGCAATGAGACGGCCTTCTATTTGCCTAAGAATACCAGCAACACCCTGCACATCAGCAGCAGTAACACGGTGAAGGATGTCATCGAGGCCCTGCTGAAGAAGTTCACAGTGATTGACAACCCTGCGAAGTTTGCACTTTTCAAGCAGTTTCTCGTCGGTGATCAAGGTAAGGTGTGTAGGATTTTATGCGCAGGTGACACAGTCAAAAGTTCTTCCTTTGAAAATGCGTTGTAATTTCCAAGTATAAGTGATAATTAGCTGGCTGGTATCTTTTTCCCAGAGTCAAAGTGTCTAATATTAGAAAGTATACATTTTCACTCAGTGGCCACTTTATTAGGTACACCTGTACACCGGCTCGTTAATGCAAATAACTAATCAGCCAATCATGTGGCAGCAACTCAATGCATGAAAGCATGCAGACATGGTCAAAAGTGTTCAGTTGTTGTTCAGACCAAACATCCGAATGGGGAAGAAATGTGATCCAAGTGACTTTGACTGTGGGCGGATTATTGGTGCAGATGGGGTGGTCTGAGTATCTCAAAAGCTGCTGATCTCTTGCGATTTTCATGCACAGCAGTCCCTAGAGTTTACAGAGAATGGTGCAAAAAAAAACCCAACAAACATCCAGTTCTGTGGGCGGAACACTTTGTTACTGAAGAGAGGTCAGAGGAGAATGGCCAGACTGATGAAGCTGACGGGAAGGGTTACGACAGTGGTGTGCAGAAGGAGATCTCTGAATGCACAACACGTCAAAGCTTGAAGTGAATGGGTTACAGCAGCAGAAGACCACAAACTACACTTGATGAACTCTTTATTAGGCACAGAAGTTACGTAATGAAGTGGCCATGAATGTCAGTTGAAAGGGAATGTTTGAATGGAGATATGCAGGACATCTTTTCTTACCCAGAGAGCGGGTGGAGGTGACCACATAGTGGTGGAGGCAGATGCGATATAGGTATTTGAGGGGCTCTTATATAGGCACGTGAATGTGCAGAGAATGGAAGGATATGGACCACATGTAGGCAGAAGGGATCGGTTTAATTTGGCATTGTTGGTATAAGTAGTTTGGCACAGCAGTGTTCTAGTGCCATAACTGCCAATAAAGGCTTATTTCAGTGTATAGGAAACACGTCAGCTGATTTTTGCATAGCAAGGGCCCACAAGCTGCACTGGCTGATTGCTTGGTGGTTGGTTAGATGGTGGATAAGGTACTTGGATGATCTCCCTTCCATTTGGAAGCAAGGCAATGAGGTCCTTTGCAACACAAAATGCAGGAGAATCCCAGCAGGTCAGGCAGCACCCATGGAAGTGTACAAACAGTAGAAGTTTCAGGCCGAGACCCTTCTGTCAGTTAAGATCAGGATAAGATCAGGAGTAGGCCACTAGTCCCCCTCTAGGCCTGCCCTTCCATTCAGAAGGATCATGGCTGATCTATGCAGTCGTGTTCTGTGTTCTACATTCACACCCTTTCATCACCTGCCACCCGAGACAGAAATCACGCAGAAAGGACAGCTGATTTACTGGGGATGCAGTCTCTTCAAAGTTTAGTTGAATAGAGTGCACACACAGGGACACAAGATTCTGCAGATGCTGGAAATCTTCAGCAACCACACACTCAAAATGATGGAGGAACTCAAAGTCAAAGTAAAATTTGTTACTGAAGTACCATTACTAGCTTGAGATTCATTTTCTTGCAGGCATTTACTGGAAAATATGAATGTACAATAGAATGTATGAAAGTAACTTCATATACAAACAATGTGCAAAAGAAGACAAATTGGGTAAATAAAAAAATAATACTGAGAACAAGTTTTAAAGCACCCTTGAAAGTGAATCAGTTTAGAGTTCAGAGGAAAATAAACAGTCAACGTTATTTTTCTCCATCGATGCTTCCTGACATGTTGCGTTTTCCAGCACACTGTGTGTGTTAGTGCCAGTGTCTTTCTTACGTTTAAGAAAAGATGCCTTCAGGTATAAACATGGAAAATAAAGGGGTCTTTCAAACACAAATTAAATAACTTTTAGCACTTTGAATGCTACCATTGAAGACAAAACACAATGGTGTTTAGCTGCTAATCAGTGATGTATGGTTCACTTCCTGGTAAAGGAACGGCTCCTTCTGGGCTTTGGAAAACGGAGACTTATTTTCTAAATTGTTCCCTTTTTAAACTTTTATGGAAGGGAGCCAAGAGTCTTATTTGTGATGAATTAGAACACATCAAATTTCTAACTGCAATCCACCAGTTTGGTGTAAAGCACATGTTCAAACTCATGTGTCGAGGAGGTGTGGTGGTTAAATTACTGGGTTAGTACGCAGTCGTCTGCATTAGTTTACATCACACCAGAGCAGCTATGGATTTTAAATGTGGTAATTACATTTTGAATTGGAAAGCTAGTCTCTATAATGGTGACAATGGAACAGCTGTTGTAAAAACACATTGGTCGTTGGTCGATGGGTTAAGTAGCCACTGTAAATTACCACCTGGTTAGTGAGTCGGGGGAGGTCACTGGATATCTGAAGGAGAATAATTAAAGGGAAGTAATTGGGGGTTTGTGATTGATGGGATTATTCAGTGAGCTAGCATCAGTTTGAAGAACTAAATGGTCTTCTCAAAGATGCAAAGTCAAACTACATTTATTATCAGAGTTTGTATACAGAATACGACTCTTGAGATTCACCCTCCCACAGGTAGCCATGAAACAGAAACACCATGGAATCCGTGCAAGAAAACATCAAACACCCAGTGTGCAACAAAAAAGAGCAAATTGCGCAAATGGCAAAAAAAAAAGAACAACACGCAGAATCTCAAACATCAAACCAGGAGTGTTCAGTTTAGTTTAGTTCAGTTCAGTCTTTGCCGAAGCGTTCCAGTCTGCATTGATCGTCCTGATCAAACTCCTCAAAAACATCAACAAGAGGAGTAACCAGAATCCAGGAACACGTGCAACGTGAACCTCATAATCCCACAAAGCAAATCCACATTTTTCGCCGGCGCCGCCTTGCACTCCATTCAAGGTGGTGATACGTGATACTGACTTTCAGAGCAACACCCACATCTCATAGCACCTGTTCTGTGTCCAGGCTCTCATGGTGGCCAACCATTTTAGTTTCGACTTTCCCTTTCCCAGTCTGACATGGCTGTCCATGGCCTCCTCTACCAGGTTGGAGGGGCAGCATCTCATATTTTACCTGGGTAGCCTTTAACCTGATGGCATGAACATCAATATCTCTACCGTCCAGTAATTTCTTACTCTGCCCCTTCTTTCTTTTTCCATTCCCCATTCAGTTTACCCTCTCACCCCTTCTCTTCTCACCTGCCTATTTCCTCCCTCTGATGCCCCTCCTCCTCCTCGTTCTCCTATGGTCCACTGTCCTCTCCTATCAGGTTCTTCCTTCTTCAGCCCTTTACCTCTTCTACCTATCCCCTCCCAGATGGTCTCACCAGTCTGTGCTCATTATTTCTCCTCCACCTTGTTCTGGCTTTCTTTTTCAGTCCCGATGAAGAGTCTCAGCCAGGTTGTTGGTTGTTTATGCTTCTCCATTGATGCTGCCTGACTTGCATCTTGTGTGTTGCTCAAGATCGTCAGCACCTGCAGAATCTCTTGGCCCACAATCTGGCAGGGCAGGGAGAATGGCCAGCTCCACTTCCTGTCCTAGTGTCCCTGTAGTAACCCAGAACCCTCAGAATTTCAGGAATTTCTAACCCTGGTCTCTCTGGCGTAATAGTTCCTTTGTTGTCTGGTGTGTTGGTATTTGTGCCCCCAGGCCTGATGCCTCAGTTTCTCTCACCTTATTCACCACCTCTCTTTCCTTGAAGCTGCTCCTCTGAACCTGCCTGTTTCCTTGCACGACACATTCAGTAATGCTGCTAGGAAATGCTTCAAGGCATCTTTGTCATATGAAAGGCACTACATAAATGGAGAAGGTTGTTTTATTGACTATCAGAATCAAGTTTGATAACGCTGACATTGAACAAACAATAGTATATGACCCCTTTGACCCCCTTGGCCCATGATGTCATGAAATTTGTTTTATGGCAGCAGTACAGTGCAAGACATAAAAATTACTCTTTAAGATACAAAAGTAAGTAGTGCAAATAATCAAAAGCGAGATAGTGTTCATGAGTTCATTGTCCGTTCAGAAATCTGAAGTGCTGTTGCAGCCTTGATGTCTGAGTGACACTCAAGGTGGGTAAAGCTCCCGTGTTTGGTGCTGAGGAACAGCTGGAGGAAGACCCTGCTCCACCTGGGATGCTGGACACGTGTATAATCGACTTGTCTCATCTCCTCTCTCTGCAGTCTATTCGAGCAAGCTGTCAGATGGCGAGCATCCCCTGTACCTGCGGCTGTTGGCAGGACCTAGCATGGATGCCTTGAGTTTTGTGCTGCGGGAGTACGAGACTGGGGAAGTGTTGGTAAGTGGCCTTTCCCCCATCTTAATGTGGAACTGCAGGCAAAGGAGTGTGCCGGTGTGAAAAGATTGCAGTTCAATCTATAGACAAAGATGCATAATACAATGCTAGTGCACTTCGCCTTACCCTAATGCAGATGTTCCCTTCGGTCTACCCATCCCTCCCACCTTCTCTGCCACTGGAAAACATTCACCGTTTCTCTCTCCGTAGATGCTGCCTGACCCACTGAGTGAATCTGTTTCTATTGCAAACAGGAAGTTGAATCTTTGATTTGTTCCAGGAAATGAACAAGTTGATTGGACATTTCGGGGTCAGCTTCCTGTTAAAACTTGACTGATCCTTTAATTGTTCACCAGACCTGGACGTTATTATATAACCATATAACCATAACAACACGGAAACAGGCCATCTCGGCCCTTCTAGTCCATGCCGAACTCCTACTCTCACCTAGTCCCACTGACCTGCACTCGGTCAATAACACTCTATTCCTTTCCTGTTCATATATCTATCCAATTTAACTTTAAATGACAACATCGAACCTGCCTCAACCACTTCTGCTGGAAGCTCGTTCCACACAGCTACCACTCTCTGAGTGAAGAAGTTCCCCCTCATGTTACCCCTAAACTTTTGCCCTTTAACTCTCAACTCATGTCCTCTTGTTTGAATCTCCCCCACTCTCAATGGAAAAAGCCTATCCACATCAACTCTATCAATCCCCCTCATAATTTTAAACACCTCTATCAAGTCCCCTCTCAACCTTCTACGGTCCAAAGAATAAAGACCTAACTTGTTCAACCTTTCTCTGTAACTTAGGAGATAAAACCCAGGCAGCATTTTAGTAAATCTTCTCTGTACTCTCTCAATTTTATTGACATCTTTCCTATAATTCGGTGACCAGAACTGTACACAGTACTCCAAATTTGGCCTTACCAATGCCTTATACAATTTCAACTTTACATCCCAACTCCAATACTCAATGCTCTGATTAATAAAGGCCAGCATACCAAAAGCTTTCTTCACCACACTACCCACATGAGATTCCACCTTCAGAGAACTATGCACCATTATTCCTAGATCCCTCTGTTCTACAGCATTCTTCAATGCCCTACCATTTACCATGTATGTCCTATTTTGATTAGTCCTACCAAAATGTAGCACCTCACATTTTTCAGCATTAAACTCCATCTGCCATCTTTCAGCCCACTCTTCTAACTGGCCTAAATCTCTCTGCAAGCTTTGAAAACCTACTTCATTATCCACAACGCCACCTATCTTAGTATCATCTGCATACTTACTAATCCAATTTACCACCAATTAGCTAAGAATGTAGTCGCTTGGGTGAATGTACTCCTACTCGTAGTATGTTTTCAGTTCTGGTCATCTTATTGTAGGAAGAATGTAGAAGCTTTAGTCAAGAGATTCTGCAGATGTTGGAAATCCGGAGCAACACATACACAAAATGTTGGAGGGACTCTGCAGGTCTATGGAAATGAATAAACAGTTGATGCTTTGAGCCGAGATCTTTCATCAGGACTGGAAAAGGAGGGGACAGAAACGAGAATAAGAAGGTGGGAGGAGGCAAGCTGGCAGATGATAGGTGACCCCAACTGAGGGGAAGGAGTGGGGGAGGGGGGAAGGAGGATGAATTGAGAAGCTGGGAGGTGATAGGTGGTAAACAGCTGAAGAAGAACGAATCTGATAAGAGGAGTGGACAATGGGAAAGGGAAGAAGGAGGGGCACCAGAGGGAGGTGATGGACAGGGGAGAAGAGAAGGGGTGAGAGGGGAGCCAGATGGGAAATGGAGAAAGAGAGAAGGGGAGAGGAGAAATTACTGGAATTTAGAGAAATTGCTGTTCATGCTGTCAGCTTTAGAGAAAGTGCAGCAAGGATTTACCAGGATGCTGCCTGGATTAGAGAGCATGTCTTATGAAGTTAGGCTGAGTGAGTTAGGGCTTTTATCTTTGGACTGAAGGAGGATGAGAAGTGACTTGATAGAGGTATACAGGATGATAAGAGACGTAGATAGAGTGAATATTTCTGTACCAGAGATGGTATCCCAGGGCAGAAATGGCTAACACAGGAGCATCATTTTAAGGTGTTTGGAGGAAAGTATGGAGGGGAGATGTCAGAGGTGGGTTTCTTACACAAAGAGTTGTACACGTACGGAAAACTCTGCCAAGGGTGGTGGTAGGTGCAGATACATTAGGGACATTTAAAGGACTCTTAGATTTGCACATGGATGAAAGAAAAACAGGGGGCTATGTGTGAGGGAAGGGTTAGATTGATCTTGGAGTAGGTTAAAAGGTTAGCACATCATGGGTAGAAGGGCCTGTACTGTGCTGTGCTGTTCTACAAAGTATATTCATAGATCTACTAGTTGGGGATTTTTCCGTTTGAAGTTCAAACTTCCAAGTAAATTTATTATCAAAGTATGTGTATGTTGCCATTTACTACCTTGAGATTCATTTTCTTGCAGGCATTTACAGGGAAAAAAGAAATACTATAGAATTTTATGAAAACCATACATAAAGACTGACAGACAGCATTGTACAACAGAAAAGAAACTCTGCAAGTAGCGGCTGAAAACATGAGCTGCAAAGAGTCTTTGAAATTGAGTCGTAGGTCGTAGAATCAGTTCAGAGTAGTGGTAACTGAAGCTATCTACACTGGTTTAAGGGCCTGATGGTTGTCTGGTTACAACGTTTCCTGAACCTGGTTGTGTGGTGGTTAAAGACCTCTGTATCTCCTGCCCAAAGCAGACACTTGACCAGTTACTGTCCTTGTCTTATCTCCTCAGAATCAAGGAGAAGCCCACAATCACCTCTGACTGTATTTCTTTATTGTCCATCACTGTTCACAAAAATGATTCCAGGAGTGTCAAATGAAGAGCATTTGATGGCTCTGGGCCTATATTCACTAGAATTCAGAAGAATTAGGGGTGACCTCATTGAAACCTATCAAATGGTGAAAGGCTTTGATAGAGTAGATGTAAAGAAGATGTTTCCCATGGTGGGAGAGTCTAAGACCAGGGGACACAGCATCACATTAGAGGGGTGTCCTTTTAGTACAGAGATGAGGAATTTCTTTAGCCAGAGAGTGGTGAATCTGTAGAATTCTTTGCCACCGACAGTCGTGGAGGCCAAGTCTTTATGTATCTTTAAGGCAGAGGTTGATAGATTCTCAATTGGTCAGGGCATGAAGGTATACAGGGAGAAGGCAGGAAAATGGGGCTGAGGGGAAAATTGGATCAACCACGATGAAATGGTGGAGCAGACTCGATGGACCGAATGGCCTAATTCGGCTTCTATATCTTACGGTCTTATTACGGTCTTATCATGATCCAGCACAGAGACATTATTCATTAGTTCCAGTGCTGAAAGTTACCACTGAATCAAGGGCTGGAAATTGGTAAATTAAATTGGTTTATTATTGTCATGTGTAGCGACGTACAGTGAAAAACTTTGGTTGCCTGCCATTTCGTTACAACGGTACAGAGGAGAACAGTAACAGCGTAAAGTGTTAAAGAGAAAATGCGTGTGACATGAGACAGTAATAAAGTAATTCTAATTCTAATGCAGGTGGTCAATAAGATATCAGAATCAGGTTTATTATCACCAGCATGTGTCATGAAATTTGTTAATCTAGCAGCAGCAGTTCAATGCAATGCATAATATAGAAGGAAAAAATAATTATGTAAACCAATTACAGTATACGTATACTGAATAAATTAAAAACGGAAATATATATTGAAAAAGTGAGATAGTGTCCAAGGGTTCAATGTCCATTTAGGAACCGGATGGCAGAGGGGAAGAAGCTGTTCCTGAATCGTTGAGTGTGTGCCTTCAGGCTTCTGTACCTCCTACCTGATGGTAACAGTGAGAAAAGGGCATGCCCTGGGTGCTGGAGGTCCTTAATAATGGACGCTGCCTTTCTGAGACACCGCTCCCTGAAGATGTCCTGGGTACTTTGTAGGCTAGTATCCAAGATGGAGCTGACTAAATTTACGACCCTCTGCAGTTTCTTTCAGTCCTGTGCAGTAGCCCCTCCGTACCAGACAGTGATGCAGCCTGTCAGAATGCTCTCCACAGTACTTATAAAGAAGTTTTTGAGTGTTTTTGTTGACATACCAAATCTCTTCAAACTCATAATGAAGTATAATCACTGTCTTGCCTTCTTTATAGCTGCATCGATATGTTGGGACCAGGTTAGATCCTCAGAGATCTTGACATTAGAGGTTATAACCTACAGCAAGCCTGTTGTATGGACCAGCATTGATTCTGGGTTTTGGGCCCATGTTTGTCCTGGTTTTAAAGATAAGATTATGACCCCCCAGAGAGGCCATGTTCTCTTTTATTGCTGCCATCAGGAAGGAGGTACAGGAGCCTTGGGTCCCACACCATCACGATCAGAAACGGTTATTACCCCACAACCATCAGGCTCCTGAACCAATTTAGATAACTTCACTCACCTCAACTCTGAACTGATTGCACAACCTATAGACTCACTTTCAAGGGCTCTACAACTTGTGTCTCAGTGTTACTTACTTATTTATTTGTTTGTTTGCAGTTTGCCTTCTTTTGCACATTGGTTGTTTGTCAGTCTTCGTTTGTGTGTAGTTTTTAAATGAATTCTATTCTATTTCTTTGTTTTACTCTGAATGTATATTTCAGGATGTATATTGTACACATTTCCCATACATTAAATCTACCTATTGAAACCTACTGAATGCCTCCAAGAAAATGAATATGAATTGTATATGGTAACATATTCACACTTTGATAATAAATTAACTTTGAACTTGGACCCCAAACAAGGAATGAACACAAGCACATTCAACAGGCGTGTGTTATGAGGTCTAAGGCCACAACTTGAGCCTGTTGAATGTACTTGTGTTGATCCCTGGTTCAGAGGCCCTGGTTTGTTTTCGTTTTCTTTGCCCCATACTTTAATCTCTGATTATTTGTTCCCTAGTGGGAAGCCTTCAGTCTCCCAGAACTGCAAAACTTCCTGCGGATCCTGGACAAAGAGGAAGAGGAACAGTTCAAGCTGCTGAGAAGGTGCTACGTGACCTACAAAGCCAAACTTGAGGCAGCACTGAAAGCCACAGGGAAGCCGGATTAATCCCCGGAAAGATGCAAAGCAACGCACAGTCTCGGTGCGGGCATGCTTCAGGACAGGGGACACAGGGCAAGTATAGCCAGCCTTCAAACCTGAAGACTTCTGTTTCAGCACCGGAAACAGAACGTACCTGAAGCACTGAACCCATTGAGCTAAGGCCAGGCCTCACCTCCATCTTATATCTTCGCTTGCACAGCTGCCAAGTTTGTTGGACAATCGTGAAGGTTATTTATTAACGAGCTGCTCGGATGCACTGTAATGGTGGTGAGATCTCCCTGTGCTTACTTTGTGTATAATGCATTTATGGCGGTAGTTCAAACACCCCAGCCTTGACAGCCTGATGCCTTACAATACGTGGCTTTGTTGTCCTGCTTGTGTAGACACTGAGTAGCCACGAGATGACCGTGGTCAATGTGAAAACCCTTCGGCCTTCCCTCCAAACTGAGAATGGCAAAGGAATACCCTTCTGAACCGTCTGTTCCTCAACCTCCTGTAAATATGCAGTGCCAAATGACTTTTATTGTTGCAATACATATGTTAAGGATACTAATTTATGTGTGAACATTATTTAAAAGCTTTCCGGCAGGATAGGAAGAGATTGCAGGGTTGGAATGCATGAGACATTATGTAGCGCGAAGGGTGGGGAGGTGAGAGGTAGGCCAAGGGAAGTGGGCGGGTTAAATACTGTGTAAAGGAAGTGCTCTGGGGGTCAAGGACAAAATGGATTAAAGAGCTCCCAAATCAAAGTAAAATTTATTTTACTTTGCTGAATAGTAGCTATGGATTGGTTATTATGTAAGCAGTGCACACAACACTGGAGGAACTCAGCAGATCAGGCACTGTCTTTGGAAAGAAATGCATCTCCCCAAACATTGACTGTCCATTTCCCTCCATCGATGCTCCCTGACCTGCTGATTCTTGTGCATTGCCTCAGATTCCATCACCTTGTGTCTCCTGGACATGTCGGCAGATTGTTGTACTGGGACTAAGATGGAAAGAAATTTAGGTTTGGAGGAAGGAGTTCTGTTTGTGTGATGTGGCAGGTCAGAAAAGCTTTAAAGCAGGCTTCAGCAGTGCATGAATTATACTCTTGAGGGCCATGTTCTTATGCCTGCAGCTGCTGATTGGCTGATGATAATTGGCTCAGGTTTGGCGCAGTGAGAACTTGACATTGGCTTCAGGAAGGGCCTCTTGGCCTTTGGTGTTTTTCACCCTTCCAACCACGGTTTTGGGCCTCTTATTTTGCAGATGTAGCATCACTCAGGCAGCGTGCGCATTACTTGGAGTGAGAACAGGTGATTGTGCAGTCTAGTAACTGTTGTCCACAAGGAGAATAAAATAGGCCCTTGGGCGTGGCATGTTCTCACACCCCAAGTTTGTTGCCAAATCCATCCACTGTCTGTGTGGAGTATGCACGTTCTCCCTGTGCCTGTGTGGGTTTCCCCTGTGCCAGTAATTGGCTGGTGTGCATTCCCCCCAGTGTGAGTGAATGGCAAGAGCAACAAGAGGGGAGTTGATGGACATGGGGAGAGAACAAAATGCATGACACGGAAAATCAGATGAGAGGTGATAAAGCTGATGGGATTGTTCTCAATAGGCCAAGTGGCCTCATATGTCATGAAGAAGACCTGAGCCCAAGGACTTTCTCAATAGGCCAAGTGGCCTCATATGTCATGAAGAAGACCTGAGCCCAAGGACTTTCTCAATAGGCCAAGTGGCCTCATATGTCATGAAGAAGACCTGAGCCCAAGGACTTTCTCAATAGGCCAAGTGGCCTCATATGTCATGAAGAAGACCTGAGCCCAAGGACTTTCTCAATAGGCCAAGTGGCCTCATATGTCATGAAGAAGACCTGAGCCCAAGGACTTTCTCAATAGGCCAAGTGGCCTCATATGTCATGAAGAAGACCTGAGCCCAAGGACTTTCTCAATAGGCCAAGTGGCTTCATATGTCATGAAGAAGACCTGAGCCCAAAGGACTTAGCATTCTTTCCCCATGTGGCAAGCTGACCCAGAGGCCCTTGAAGAAAAATGGGAAGGTGGACTAGCCACATTGTGCTTGAATTGGTTTTGAGAGAGCGAGAGAGAGAGAGAAAGAAGAAAGTGAGAGAGGGAGAGAAAGTGAAGAAAGTGAGAGAGAGGTGAAGTGTGAGATGGGGTGAGGGAGAGAGAGTGAGTGAGAATGGGCGAGAAAGTGAGGAGACGAGAAAGAGTGAGAAGGAGATGGGGAGAAGGGGAAAGAGAGAGATGGAGAGAAAAAGAGAGGAAAAAGATGAGGAGAGAGAGGGAGTGGGGATAAAGAAAGAAACAGACATAGATAACTTGCCATAGTGGGTGGCAGGGAATAAGGAAGACCCAGGGGTGAGGGAATGTGACTCTCAGAAGCTGCTTACAGAAAAGATCACAAGCATGTGCATTCTGTTGGTCAGATCTTGAGGCATCTTGTCGCAATTTATAAATTTGGTCATCTTGATCTTCCTGTTATTAGGTGTTGGTTTTGTTTTAAAGTGTAAAAGCTCCCAGTATAATGACTTGGTTTTGATTGGGTTAGTCTTCCCCTTTCTGACCTCTAACTGTGGCTGGGTTAATGGACAGGTCTCTGCTGTCACCCTCCCCTACCTGGCTTGATCTGCCCGTAATCCTACATATCTCCTACTTCCCCCGTCCCACCCTCTACCCCTCACTGTCTCCGCTTTCCACTCTTCAGTCCCAGTGAAGGTTCTCACCACAAATCACTGATAGTTCCTTCTATCCCAGCAGATGCTGCTTAACCCATTGAGCTCCTCCAGCAGATTGTTTCTTGCTCCAGGTTTCAGCATCTGCTCTCTGGTGTCTCCAGACCTTCTAGTGGGTTCATCCTCAGCACCTTGGACAGCAGATTATCTTCAGTCAGCTTCAGTCTATGGGTTTTCCTTGTCTCTCCATGTTCCATAGGATTGTCATGTTTTCATTGTCTTCCTGGTGTTTATTCTGCAAATCCTATCTGTGTGGGTCTGATGTTAACCATCTCACTCAGCCTCTTTGCTGGGACTTTGATGAGAATCTTCTAAGCACAGGGCTGATGGGAATTGGACATTAGTTATTGATGCCTTTCAATAATTCCTGGTCTGTGGTCCTGGGAATTAGTACAATCATTTGGCATTATGAGTCTCTGAAACAGACCTTGCTGTTAGACACAGTATTTTCCAGGACTACATCCCCCTTCCCTCTGTCCAGGACGTGATCTCTTTCTCCTCCATCCCTTTTAAGTGCCTCTTTGATCTCGTCTGGTTCGGTTGGTTTCCATTCACACCTTTTTTCTTGACTACTGTAATGGTCCTCATCATTGGTCTGAAAGCTTGCTGAAGCCACTACCTGATTGTGAGGGCAGTTGGGCACACCCAGTGACCCTCGTTAATTGGAGAGCATCTCTTCCCAAGTATTCTCTGGCTGTTCCTCGCAAATCTCCTGGTTACGTGTCACCTGGTGTATGCTTTGCCTTCTATTCTTGACCTGTATGTCAACTATCATTGGGTTTACTCTTGTATTCCTCTATCAGGTAATGGATGATCCATTCTACTGAGTCCAGCCCTGCAGCAAAGTCTTCACTGTTCTTCTCTCCCAGAGGAGTGCCTGTGCCCAAAGCCCTCCACTAGACTCTTCTCTGGGACAATGACTCTTGGTTTTGGTCTCTGTCAGGGCTTGGCTCTCTCCATGCTCCTTGGCCATTTGGACCTACTGGTCCTGACAGTTATGGGATCTTACTGTGTGTAAATTTATCTGCCATGCTTCCTACTTTACAGCAGTGACCTTGCATCACAAGTGGTTCATTTGTCATAGAACGATTTTTGACATCCTGCAATGGGACGTTCCAAAGAACTTTATTCTGGGAGTTTTGGGCTTTAAAATTGGGATGTGAAAGGTGCACAGAAATGCAGTGTGACTTGTAAGTTTTGGCAACCTAAAGATTGTGCTTTAATCATCCATGGTAGTTCAAAGGTAAAAGAATAAGAAGTTGTTAACCAATAAGAATAGTCATGCTAGTTATTAATTAAGCTACACAAGACTTGGACTGGACAAGGAACACGCCTGGGGGAGATTGTCAGAAATCTGATACAAAATTGTCTTGTCCCACATTTACAAAGTCATGATCCTTTTGTACATCCCAAAAAGAAATAGTCCATTGAATTTAAATGTGTGGATTACAGCCACTTCCACTGTGTCCTGGGAGTCACCTCCTCTGATTGGCCCCAGCTTTTGGGAGTCACCTCCTCGATTGGCTTGTGGGTATTGTTTTGCCTGAGTGTTTTACTCACGAAATGTCCCAGAGCTTCTGGCAGCAAGTCCAGGGTTTGTGTAGTCACCTGACACTTAGCTTTGCAAAAGCTGTTAAACCACACTGAACTGGTGTAGATGATTAAAATGGTCAAACGTGATCAGGGTGAACACTAATTGGATTTGTGGTGGCTCTGTTTGTGGTGAGGAGAAAGGTGCATAACCGAAAAGGCAAGCACATGAAATATCTGGCCACCTCCCCTTCCCTCAACAGCCGTGCACACGCGCACATAAAATGTGTGTTCTGTCCAATGCCTCCGCCTCCATCTCCTTCACAGCGAGCGGTTCAGTCCATGCAATCTTCCTGACAACTCTGGCATCTCTTGTGTGCCTTGCAGTTGGCGGAGAGCAAAACTCCCGACGAAGTGGAGCAAGGACCCAATATCCAGCCCTGATTCTGATCTGGTCACCTAACTGTGACAGAGGCTTCAGATACGGACCTGGTGGCAATGTATCATTTGAACCAACAAATGGGACAGGGGTGGGTGTGGAAGATTCCTTGTGTGTTGTGTATTTTTAAACAGGGGTTTATGCTTTCAATGGACTTGCCTTGTACTACAGATCTCCCACCCAGGGGCCCTTTATGGTGTTTGGGTATATTGCTTCTCTTGACTGGGTGTAAAGTGCCTTGGAGCGTCCAGGGGTTGTGAATGACGCTATTCAATATGGAAACCCGTCCTCTTCAATCCGAATGATCCAGTCTTTGCCACAAGTTTTCTGGAAGGAGTTTAGGACCAAAGATAATTTGCTCCTTCCCCTTGCTGCTGTTCAATTATTATTTAATGTGTGGCTACTGTATTGATTTTGGAACCATTTCCAAAGAATGATTGATTAGTTGTTCTAAAATTGCTGTGAATTGAGAACTTGGTTATCAATGGATCAGTGGGGGAAGAGGGAGGGAGAAAAACTTCCAAAGATTCTTTTTTAAATTATTCTATTTCAGTCTTGTTGGATAGGGGTGGGGTTTGCAGTGAGAATGGGGAGACGCTCCTTGTACACCTCACTATCACCAGCCCCCTCAGAGAAAGATAACAAGTGGTCCAGTGCCTCTGTAGCTGGGACAAGCAGAAGGACAGTGGGGTGAGGAAGATCCTCCTTTATTGAAGATCCTCTCTGCGTCACTGAAACCTCTACCCTGTGAGATGACCCGTTCTTATCATGCAGCAGATCTCCACTTTTTTCAACACTATTTCTGTATCCAAATGGAGTTGCTTTTTTTTAATCCCCCTTTGGAGGTTTAGCTGGAGGGGTTGGTGGGCAACAGGTGAACACTGTGTCTTCAAGCCCAATCAGTGACCCAGGGGTCTGTTGTGGAGCCACACGGTGATCGCAGGGTAGAGAACCAAACGGAGATGGGCCAAAAGGAGGGAAGAGCTACCGCTGCCCACTGAGTTGCCTTTTTACTGTGTGATGGCTAGTACCAAAGAATGAAATTAGGACACTTTAGCTCATCAGGGAATTGTTGCTGAAGCAGAGAAAAAGAATTGAAACTTGACATTTAATTTATAGGTGTGTTTTCCATTGTAACACCATTTTGTATTCTTAATTTTAAAAAAAAAACTGTACCAAAGTCTCATACTGAGCTGTTTTGGTTCATGTAGACATTGTGCAAAAAGTCTTATAATATTTGTTGGGATGTCTGCCCTCTTGCTCTGAACTGATTGAGCAAGAGAGCAGCAATGGGTTCATATGCTTTTACTGTGAATGGTAGTTTCTTATTAACCCTTTACTTGAAGTGTTTGCACGCCGCTCTGGGAATATCAGAGAACATTGGTGACGCCCGTGCGTCACATGACACACTGGTGGTTCTACTCCAGGGGAGCTGGTCAAGTTTGGAGTTGTGTTTTTACTGCAACTCCCAGCTGCGGTGGAAACTGTGACTAAGGCTCCACTGATGTAATCAAACACTGATCATGTACTGCTGATCCTCCCAGTCGAAGCCATGAGCTGTATTCTGTATCATTTAAATCACCATCACTGCTTTGTCCGCATATGCAAGGGTACAAATAAGTAATGGTCATTGGACTTTTAATCGTGGATTTGCGTGTGTGAAGAAGCACAAATTTAAGCAGTGTATAGGACTGAGTGTTATGGTATTTATATTGACTGCAAGTGGAAATTTATTTTTTATTAAAGAGAATTTACTCTCTTTACTTTTTAAGATATTGAATTTGAATAAAATGGCTTTTGTAAGCTGTGGCATATTTTAATAAAGATCAAATTGATGGGAATCCTGTGTGTGTGTGTGTCTATATATGCAGTGTATGCATGTGTATATATGCAGTGTGTGTATACATGCTGTGTGGGCATGTGTGTATATGCAGTGTGATTGCGTGTGTATCTATGCAGTGATTTTAATACATCTTATTCTAGACTAGGTCACTGCATCAGCTTTGAATACAGTAATAAGGAGTCGTGTTTTACAGTTATAATGTTTTTTCTCACCCCTGACACATCAAGCTAGGAATTACCTGAGAGCTGGGAAGTTGTGGTCCATTTATCCAGCATAGTGGTAGTAGTAGAGCCACTTCCAGGCAGTGTAGCTTGAGATTTGGCGTTGGGAGTTTGGTAGTCCAAGGTCTGAAAGAGTTGAGTAGGTTATGAGAAGTTGCTCGGCCCGGGCCTTTTCTGTTTGGAGAGAAGGATGAGCGGTGATTTGATAGATGTGTACAAGATGATGAGAGGCATAGATAGAGTGTATTTTTTTCCCCAGGATGAAAATGGTTAATATGAGAGGAATCACTTTAAGGTACTTGGAGGAAAGTATAGGGAGACTATCAGAGGTAGTTTTTCTACACAAAATGGTGGGTGTGTGGAACACACTGCTAGGGGTGGTGGTAGAGGCAGATATATGAGGGGCATTTCAGATAGAATCAGGTTTATTATCAATTTGTTAACTTAGCACCAGCAGTTCAAATGCAATACATAATATAGAAGAAGCAAAAAAAAATACATAAATAAGTAAATCAGTTACAGTATAGGTATAATGAATAGATTAAAGAACCCAGAAATAATATATATTAGAAAAGTGAAATAGTGTCCAAGGGTTCAATGTCCATTTAGGAATTGGATGGCAGAGGGGAAGAAGCTGTTCCTGAATCGCTGAGTGTGTGCCTTCAGGCTTCTGTATCTCCTACCTGATGGTAACAGTGAGAAAAGGGCATGCCCTGGGTGCTGGAGGTCCTTAATAATGCACGCTGCCTTTCTGAGATACCATTCCCTGCTGGATACTTTGTAGGCTACTACCCAAGATGGAGCTGACTAGATTTAAAACCTTCTGCAGCTTCTTTCGGTCCTGTGCAGTAGCCCCCCCATACCAGACAGTGATGCAGCCTGTCAGAATGCTCTCCACAGTACAACTATAGAAGTTTTTGAGTGTATTTGTTGACATGCTAAATCTCTTCAAACTCCTAATAAAGTATAGCTGCTGTCTTGCCTTCTTTATAACTGTATCAATATGTTGGGACCAGGTTAGATCCTCAGAGATCTTGACACTCAGGAACTTGAAACTGCTCACTCTCTCCACTTCTGATCCCTCTATGAGGATTGGTATGTGTTCCTTTGTCTTACCCTTCCTGAAGTCCACAATCAGCTCTTTCATCTTACTGATATTGAGTGCCAGGTTGTTGCTGTGGCACCATTCCATTAGTTGGCATATCTCACTCCTCTACGCCCTCTGTTACGTACCCCGTAACTGGGTTGCCAAACCAGCAGAAATGGATCACTCAGTTGGAGTCTGGATTACTAGATCTAAGAAAGTTTTATTAAAGAAACAAGCAACACAGTAATCGAAAGGATAATAAATGCAACAGTTCAGCAATGATAAACACACATGTGCACAGAATTAAGATAACAGGATCAATCAAGCTCTATCGTTGTCTCGGGGTAAATGACCAATTTCAAAGTGACACAAAGTCCAGTTCAATTTAGTTCAGTTCGCAGTAATCGTTGCCACGGCGATGGACAATGTGGGGGGAAGGAGAGAGAGAACAAGAACGAATGATCATTCAAAACGGCTTCCACTCACAGACCGGCGATATTGCTCACAAGCAGCTTTCGGGCGGGTCCTTTGTGATGTCACCTGAGGTCACCGACTGTGACCCCTCCTCCAGATGCGGTCGATCCTCTGCAGTGAACCTGACACCCAAGCAAGGGCGGAGACACACCAGGTTCCCGCTGATCGTACCTTTCCACCCTGTGCGTTTAAGGCTTGGTTCCGCCACCAGCCTTCCAAAACGACTCCCGCCGACTTGCGGGGGGGGGGGGCACCGCTTCCAGGGTCTCGTTACTTCGTAGTGTCGTGTGTGTCCTGCCTTAGCGAACCTGTCCCTTTTTATCCCCTTGCTGGGGTATCGCCTGTCCATCACTTCAAACAGTTCAGGGTTCAAAGGGGGAGCCGCTCGAGACAGCTCTCTCTCCCGTCCCTTCATTACACATCTCCAGATCGCCTGTTCATCACCTCAAACAGTTCAGGGTTCAAAGGGGGAGCCGATCTTGACAATACCCAGACTGATGGCTCCTTCATTAACATCTCCAAATGCTGCTTCATTGTGTGCCTTATCTCTCCCTCCCCTGAGGACAGGTGGCAGACCAACTGCTGATGCCACTGATGCTAGCCCAGGCCAGCAAACATCTTAATTTATGTGTATTCTCGTCACACCTCTCATCACCACCTGAGATTCTACCAACAATGGTTGTATCGTCACAAATTTATAGATGGTATTTGAGCTATGCCTAGCCACACAGTCATGTGTATATAGAGAGTAGAGCAGTGGGCTAAGCACACACCCCTGAGGTGCACCAGTGTTGATCGTCAGCGAGGAGGATATGTTATCACCAATCCGCACAGATTGTGGACTTCTGGTTAGGAAGTTGAGGATCCAATTACAGAGGGAGGTACAGAGGCCCAGATTCTGCAACTTCTCAATCAGGATTGTGGGAATGATGGTATGAAATGCTGAGTGATAGTCAATGAACAGTATCCTGACGTAGGTGTTTGTGTTATCCAGTTGGTCTAAAGCCGTGTAGAGTGCCATTGAGATTGCGTTTGGCCCAACTAGTCAACTATGCCATTTCATCATGGCTGATTCATTTCCCTCTCAGCCCTAATCTCCTGCCTTCTTCCCACATCCTTTCATGCCCTGACTAATTAAGATAAGAATCCATCATCCTCTACTGTAAATATACCCAGTGACTTCATGTCCACATCCACCTATGGTAACGGATTCCACAGATTCACAGATCTAGCTAAAGAAATCCCTCCTCATGTCCATTCTAAATGGACGTCTCTATTCAGAGGGTGGGCCGTCTAGTCCTAGGCTCTCCCACCACAGGAAACATCCTCTCCATATCCACTCAGTCGAGGTCTTTCAACATTTGATTGGTTTCAATGAGATCTCCCGTCATTCTTCTGACTTCCAGTGAGTACAGGCCCAGAGCCTTCAATCAGTCCTCGTATGTTAACCCTTTCATTCTCGTGAACCTCCTCTGGACCCTCTCCAATATCAGCACATCCTTTCTCAGATAAGGGGCTTAAAGCTGCTCTCAATAATCCAAGTGAGGTTTTATAAAGCGTCAACATTACACCCTTGCTTTTTTATACAGTCCTCTCAAAATGAATGCTAACATAGTACTCGTCTTCCTCACTACTGATTCAACCTGCAAATTAATCTTTAGGGTAGGGTTCTTAACCGTTTTTATGTCATGGACCCCTTTGGCAGTCCAGTGAAGCCTATGGACCCATTTCTCAGAAGGATGTATTATACAAATATATAATAAAAATACACAGGGTTACAAAAAAAAACAATTATATTGAATATAGTTATGAAAATATTAAGAAAAACAAATTTGTGATCTAGTAATAAACTGTATGTGCTTCTTTAATAAGACCATACTTTAAAAATGTAGGCAAGTTAAAATTCATATTTTTGAAAACATATCAGTGTGAAGTCTGGTGTCGCTTGGCTTGAATAAGAATATTAAACAGTAGGGTGGATTTTGACAAAGCAACTGGCATGTCATGTTGGGCGTCCAATCACAGGGCTGCCTGATAGTTGGCCAACTACATTGCATGGGCATCCGAAGACAGGAAGACTATGATCATGTTCAATCTACCAGCATAACTACCATCATTTGAAAGTAGCGATGAGTGTGCTGTAAACAATAGTTTGAGATATTTGTAACAACTGTAATGTGATATGAAAATACTTGTGATTTCTATTGGTGACAAAGTCACAGGTATGACTAATACTACTGTGGTTTGTTGCCTACATTCATCATTGACGAAATGCTAAATTTCAGTTAGAGGTTAGTGAAAATAAAGATATAAATTTTTCTCATCCAAACATAGACCCCGGGTTAAGAACCTCTGCTTAAAGGGAATCCTGCACAAGGGCTCTGCACCTTTGCACCTTGGATTTTCAAATTTTCTCTCCATTTAGAAAATACAGCTTTTTGTTTCTTTACCAAAGTGCATGACCATACACTTCCCAACACTCACTGCCATTTCTTTGCCCATTCTCCTAATCTGTCTAAATCCTGCTGTAGCCTCTCTACTTCCTCAAAACTACCTGCCCTCCACCTTTCTTCATGTCATCTGTAAACTTGGCCACAAAGCCAACAATTCTGTCATCCAAATCATTACATATAAAGTAAAAAGAAGCAGCCCCAACACAGACCCTTGTCTGTCACCAGCAGCCAACCAGAAAAGGCCCCCTTTATTCCCACACTTTGCCTCCTGCCACTCAATCTCCTACCCATGCTATTGTCTTTCCTGTAATACCTCAGGACCTTAACCTGTTAAGCATCCTCATGTGCAGAACCTTGCCAAAGGCCTTTTGAAAATCCAAGAACACAACATTCACTGATTCTCCTTTGTCTATCCTGCTTGTTATTTCTTCAAAGAATTCCAACAGATTTGTCAGGCAAGGCTTTCCCTTAAGGAAAGCATACTAATTTTGGCCTACTTTATCATATGCCTCTAAGTACCCCCGAAATCACATCCTTAACAATCGACTCCAATATCTTCCCAACCACTGAGGTCAGACTAATTGGCCTATAATTTTCTTTATTCTGCCTCTCACTTCTTGAAGAGTGGAGTGACATTTGCAACTTTCCAGTCCTCCAGAACCATGCCAGAATCTATTGATTAATAATGATCCACAATCTCTTTAGTTACTTCTTTCAGAACCCAGGTGTAGGCCATCTGGTCCAGAAGACCTATGTGGCATCAGACCTTTCAGTTTCCCAAGAACCCCCCTAATAATGTCAACTCCGCACACTTCCACTCCCTGACACTCCCAAACCTCCAGCATACTGCTAGTGTCTTCCACAGTGAAGAATGATGCAAAGTACTTATTATCCACCATATCCTTGTCCCCCATTACTACCTCTCCAGCAGCATTTCCAGTGATCTGATACCTACTCTTGCTTTTCTTTTACTCTTTATATATCTGAAGGATCTTTTGGTATCCTCTTTGATATTTTTGGCTAGCCTTCCTTTGTATTCCATCTTTACTTTAATGACTTTTTTTGGTTGCCTTCTGTTGGTTTTTAAAATCTTCCCAATCCTCTACCTTCGTTCTAATTTTTGCTTTATTATATGGCTTTTATGTGGGCTTTGATTCCCCTTGCCAGTCATGGTTGCTTCATCCTGCCTATAGATTCCTCCTTCTTTGGGATGTATCTATCCTGCACCTTCTGAAATACTCAGAAATTCCAGCCACTGCTGCTCTGTCATCATCCCTGCTGGTGTTCCCTTCCAATCAACTTTGGTCAGCTCCTCTCTCATGTCTCCGTAATTCCCTTTACTCCACTGTAATGCTGATACATCAGACTTTAGCTTCTCCCTCTCAAATTGCAGGGTGAAGTCTATCATTATGATCACCTTTAAAGGTTCCTTTGCCTTTGGTTCATTGCACAGCACCCAATCCAGAATAGCTGATCCCTGAGTGGGCTCATCCACAAGCCAACTTGCAGGCATCTTACAAATTCTCCCTCTTGGGATCCAGCACCTACCTAATTTTCCCACGTTATCTGCATACTGAAATCCCCCAACACTATCATAACATTGCCTTTTATATCTCCTGTTGTAATTTGTAGCCCATATCTTTGCTACTGTTTGGAGGCCTGTGTATATCTCCCATCAGGGTCTTTTTACCCTTGCAGTTTCTTAGCTCTACCCACAAGGATTCCCCATTCCAATCCCATGTCACCTCTTTCTAAGGTTTGATTTAATTTTTTTTTTACCAACAAAGCCACCCCGTCCCCCCCTGCCTACCTGCCTGTCCTGGATGGTAGAAGTCCCTGATGATGGATGCAGCTTTCCGACGACAGCACTACATGTAGATGTGCTCATTTATGGGGAGGGCTTTCCCTGGGCCATTTTCCGTTCAAGGACCTTGGTGTTTCCATACCAATATGATGCAGCCAGTTAATATACTCCCCACCACACATCTAGAGAAGTTCATCAAAGTTTTAGATAGTAGGCTGAATCTTCACAACTGTTCCTGAACCTGGTGATGTGGTGCCTAAAACTCCTGTACTCCTTCCGTGTGGCAGCAGTGAGAGGAGAACACGGCCTGGATGGTGGGGTCTTCGATGATTGATGCTGCTCACTTGTGGCCACGCTCCTTGCAGATGAGCTCAACGATAGGATCAGGCTTATTATTGCTGATGTATGTTGTGAAATTTTAAACACAAGAGATTCTGTAGATGCCAGAGATCTTGAGCAATGCACAATAAAATTCCGAAGGAACTCAGCAAGTCAGGCAGCGTCTATGGAGAGGATAAACAGTCGACGTTTTTGGGCTGAGACCCTTCATCAGGACTGGAGAGGAAGAGGGAAAAAGCCAGAATAGAAAAGTGGGGAAAAGAGGTGATAGGTGAGACCAGGTTAGTCAGAGGTCATGCTGAGTTTAAAGAGTTTGATAGTTTTCACAGTCTGAACGATGGGTGTTTTAAAACAGCAGCAGTTTCATTGGTAAAAGGTGTTTGTAAAAGCTGCTTGATGTGCAGATGAATAAGGGGTCTGTTTTCATACCCAGAGACAAATTTTGGCCATTACGAACTTTACAGCAGAGAGAAGGAATGTCTCACCAAAAAGTCAGGAGTGAATCTTTCTACTACTGCAACCTCCCCCGGGTGGGCCAAGTAGATTTTCAACAATTAGTAGCTGTTTAAGGAATTTCAGGCTGGTGCACATTGGAGAGGTGGGCAGGGTGGGTGACGGAGGGGCAGAGGGAGCCAGTGCAATTCAGCAAGAACAGAGTTCATGTTGAACAGAACTCAGGTCAAAGGTGGAATACAAAGGGCTGAAATGTCAGGAAGTGTTGGAGCACTGGAGGCTGCTCTTAGGAACATCGGATGGTGGTGAATCTGTGGAATTCATTGCCAGGGACGGTTGTGGAGACCAAGTCGTTGGGTATATTTAAAGCAGAGGTTGACAGGTTCTTAATTGGTCAAAGGATACGGGGAGAAGGCAAGAGAATGTGGTTATGAGGGATAATAAGTCAGTCATGATGGAATGATGGAGCAGACTCGATGAGATGACTGGCCTTGTTCTGCTTGTATGTCTTGTGGTTTTATGGTGAGCCATTTAAGCCTAGGATGAGGAGTTTTCACCAACCAGAGAGCGGTGAATCCATGAAATTCTCAACCATGGAAACCTGCTGTGGAAAAATGTTTAAATATATTCAGGAAAAATGTGTTTTTTTTGAGGGGAGGAAGAGAGATCAGGGGAAGACCAGGATATTGAATTTGAAAGATCAGCGTTTTCATATGGAATGTTGGCCCTATTCCAATCCAGTCCTGATGAAGGGTCTCTTGGCTGGAGATATTGACTGTTGACTCTTTTCCATAGATACAGCCTGGCCTGCTGAGCTCCTCCAGCATTTTGTGTCTGTTGCCTGGATTTCCAGCATCTGCATTTTTTCTCTTGTTTCTTGAGGATTGTAGTTCCTTTTATAGAATTATTGGATGGAAAATCATACCCGGGGGGGGGGGCGGGGGTGGTAAGGTGACATTTCCTTGCAGGTTGCAGTTACCATGGACTGAAGGTCTTGCTCATTTAGTTTATTCGAATCAACAGCAAGCTCTGGAAAGAATGAACAGTCGGGAGGATGTACCTGGTGTTCATGCATTGGCCACTAGAGGGCGAGATGCGTCTAGGGAATCCACTCAGAACAGGAACATAGGAATTGGAATGAGTTTATTGTGACCTGTGAAAATCCTGTCTTATATACTGTCCATACAGGTCAAATCGTTACACAGTGCACTGAGCGAGAGTGAATTTTCAAAGACTTTCAAAAATGTATGGGGCAGTAGGTTAATTGGTCACATGGGTGTAATGCACAGTACAGGCTCCTTAGGCCAGAATGGCTTGTTACCCCGCTGATCTCTAGATAAAAAAATAAAAACAGCTAATTGCATCTTTCAGGGTTTACTTATCAGTACAGGTATGGTAGCACAGTGGTTAGCAAAACACTTAACAGCGCCAGCGATCGCTGATCGGGGTTCAATTCCTGCCACTGTCTATAAGGAGTTTGTATGTTCGCCCCGTGACCGTGTGGGTTTTCTCCGGGTGCTCTGGTTTCCTCCCACGTTCCAAAGACGCACAGGTCAGGGTTACTGACTTGTAGGCATGCTATGTTGACACTGGAAGCATAGCAACACTTGTGAGTAACCCCCAGCAGATCCTCAACCTGTGTTGGTTGTTGATGCAAACAATGCATTTCACTGTACGTTTTGATGTATGTGACAAATAAAGCTAATCTTTACGGAAAGTGAAGGGTATGTACTTTTATCTTCTTGTGTTCCATCGGGTTTCAACTTCTGGACTTACGACTGACCTTTGGGCCCCGATCTTTTATATTGACCCCGGACTAGCTGAAGATGGGACCTAGAACTTCGGGCTTGAATTCCAAGCACACTGGCCCCATTGGCTCCTCATGCCTTCTGTTTGCACAGACATCTGATCCCGGGACCAACCGTCTGGGACAGCCCAACATCTGTGGATGTTTCAGAACCACAATACCAATCCTTCCACAAACAAGAGAAAATCTGCAGGTGCTGGAAGTCCAAGCAACACACACAAAATGCTGGAGGAACTCGGCAGCCCAGGCAGCATCTATGGAAAAGAGTCGACGTTTCAGGCCGAGACCCTTCATCATCACTCAGGCTCACTGAGTTCCTCCAGCATTTTGTGTACATTGCCAGTCCTTCACCAGTGTTGGGTCTAAATCCTGGAACTCCACACTCAGAAGAATTATGAGAGTGTCTTCATCAGCAGGACTGCAGTGGGTCAGAAAGGCGACTCACTATGGTAGTTCTCATAGGTAGTTTGGACTACGGCATTTCCTGCCTCTTAATTTAGGCAGTTCCTTATCACATTTTTTAACCTGGAGTCACAAAAGATTACCTTTTTAATAAGAAATTAACTAAATTGGTATTGGAATTGGCTTATCATTGTCACATGTACTGAGAAACAGTGAAAAGTTTGTCTTGAATACCGTTCATGCAGATCAGATCATTACGCAGTGTGTTGAAATAGATCAAGGTAAAACACTAACAGAATGCAGAATAAAGTGTAACAGCTACAGGGAAAGTGCAGCACAGATAAACGATGAGGGTGCAAAATCATAACGAGGTAGTTTGTGAGGTCAATAGTCCATCTTCTGAACTAGGGAACTGTTCATAGTTTTATAACGGGGGCAGATGCTGAAGCTGTCCCTGAGCCTGAAGCTATGTGCTTTTGGGCTTTTGTATCTTCTGCCCGATCAGGGAGGAGAGAGGAGAGAAGAGAGAAAGTCTCAGGTGGGTGGAAAGTCCCAGATTGTGCTGGCAGCGAGGAGTCGAGACAGATCAACTGTTTCTATGGAGGCATAATACTCCAGACGCCATAGATCTGAAATAAATAAAACAAACACTTGTTTTGCTATTTTAAAATTCAGTTTAGGTGATGTGAGTTTCGCTGATGAGAAGGTGGGGGGAGAGGGAGAGATATATTGTTTGTAAGCTAATGGTGGGGCTGATGACCTTTCAGCACATCATAAACAGAAGAGATTCTGCGGATGCTGGAAATCCAGAGCAACACACACACACAATTCTAGAGGATCTCAGCAAGTCAGGCAGCATCTATAGAGAGGAATAAAGAGTTGATGTTTCAGGCTGAGACCCTTCATCAGGACTGGAAAAGGAAGGAGAAAGAAAGGAGCTTCTAGGTGATAAGCGAGGCCCGGGGAGGAGGAAGGTGGATGGATGGGGGAGGGGATAAGGTGAGAAGCTGGGAGGTGAAAGGTGAGGAGGAAGGTAGATGGATGGAGGAGGGGATAATGTAAGGAGCTGCCAGGTGATGAGTGAGACCTGGTGAGGAGGAAGGTACATGGATGGGAAGAGGATAAAGTAAGAAGCTGGGAAGTGATAGGTGCAAAAGGTGAAGGGCTAGAGAAGAAGGAATCTGATAGGAGAGGACAGTGGACCATAGGAGAAAGGGAAGGAGAATGGGCACCTGAGGGAGGCGATAGGCAGGTGAGGAGAAGAGAAGGGTTAAGAGGGGGTCAGAGTAGGGAGCGGAAAAAGCAGGAAAGAAGGAGGGAGGAGAAATTACTAGAAATTAGAGAAATCGATGTCCATGCCATTAGGTTGGAGACTACCCAGACAGAATATAAGATGTTGCTCCTCCATCCTGACAGTGGCTCCTTGTGGCAGTGGAGGAGGCCATGGACGGACGCGTTGGAATGGGAACTGGCACTGGAAGTAAAATGGTTGGAGACTGGGACATCCAGCTTGTACAGATAGAGCGAAGGTGCTCAACCTTCGAGAACCTCCTGTCCATAACCACAGCAGAACAGCTTGTGTTTGCCTGCAAGGGCACTTAAAAGAACTTCATAAATGCAGCGGACAATCTTGCTGCCGAATCTCAGAGAGTTAAGCAGCTTCTGTAGGTGAAAAGAAATGTCAACATTTCAGGTTAAAACTCTGCAATGCTGCTCAACTGGCCGAGCTCCCCCAGCATCTGCAGTCTTTCGTGACTTCATAAAAACAAATCTTTATTTTGTTGAAATTGTTGCCCATTGGGATTCAACATTAGGCACTTTAGTACTTTAAAAGCTTCAAGCAATGACCAAACTCCAACAATTGATACCGTCATTAGGTGAAAAGTAATTAGTGTAGCTTAAGCCCAAGTGGAAGAAATGCGTGCTAAATTACAGTTGAATTGACATGATTGAGTTTAATGGTGAATTTACTTCATTGTGTGTCTCAGGATTCCGTAGTTATGACGTAATTGCCGGATGAAAGAAGGTTGGAATGAATCCAGGCAAAGTTGTCCTTTCCCTATCCCAGCCTGTTCAACAATACTGATCAGGAGCCAATCCTCATAGATAGTCATCTTCAATACCCCCTCTACCAATAGGTTTACATTGATTCTGATTACTGACTTTAAACCTACGACTATCTTAGAACCATGAATAATCAGTATTTGTTATAATTGTCACATGTACTGTACAAAAGTGGTAGGCATATACAGTATATATAGCTTGGGTGTCAAAAGCTTTTGCACAGTACTGTATTTGTCAATGTGGAGTGGAGAGCGAGTTTGTAAATCTGGTGGGAGCGAAGGATGTTGGGAATGGCGAGGGTGGGGTGTGGGTCAGGTGGCAGAGGAGTGAGGGAGTGGGGATGTAGACACACCCAGCCCTGAGACACCAGATAAGGTCATTTGATTCCAAACAATTGGTTTACTGATCATTACAGAATTGCCCCCCGATGCTTCCCGCTCCCTCCCCTCTCCCTTCCCCTTTTCCCAACCATGATTCCCCTGTCCCTGCTTCCTTCCCACTTTCAGTCCACAGTACAGACCCAAATCAGAATCAGGTTTATCATTACTTACATATGATATGAAATTTGTTTTATTTGCGGCAGCAGTACAGTGAAATACATACATTTACTACAGTACAGTGCAAAAGTCTTAGGCTCCCTAGTTATATTTACAGTGCCTATAGAAAGTATTCACCCCTCCCAGAAGCCTTCATATTTTATTGTTTTACAAAACTGAGTCACAGTTGATTAAATTTGGCTTTTTTGACACTAATCAACAGAAAAAGACTCTTTCTAGTCAATCTCTGCAAAGTGATATAAATTAATTACAAATATAGGACACAAGATAAGTATTCACCTCCTTCAAGTCAGTATTTAGTAGATACGTCTTTGGCAGCAATTCATGTGGATAGTTCTCTAACAGTTTTGTACATCTGGACTGCAACTTTTCTCCATTCTTCTTTACAAAACTGTTCAAGCTCTGTCTGATTGCATGGGGGTCCTCAGTGAACAGACCTTTTCAAGTCCAGCCACAAATTTTCAGTTGGATTGAGGTTTGGACTCTGACTTGGCCATTCCAAGACATTAACTTTGTTGTTTTTAAGCCATTCCTATATAGCTTTGGCTTTATGCTTGGGGTCATTGACTTACCGGAAAACAAATTTCCCAAATCACAGTTCTCCTGCAGACTGCATCAGGTTTTCCTCCAGGATTTCCCTGTATTTTGCTGCATTCATTTTCCCGCTACCTTCACAAGCCTTCCAGGGCCTGCTGCAGTGAAGCATCCCCACAGTATGATGCAGCCACCACCATGCTTCACGATAGGGATGATGTGTTTTTCATGATGTACGTTGTTTGGCTTATGCCAAACATAACGTTTAGTCTGATGGGCAAAAAACTCAATTTTGGTTTCATCAGACTATAGAACTTTCTTCCAGCTGACTTCAGAGTCCCCACATACCTTCTGGCAAACTCTAGCTGAGATTTCATGTGAGTTCTTTTCAACAGTGGCTTTCTCTTTGCCATTCTCCCATAAATCTGTGACTGGTGAAGCACCCAGGCAACAGTTGTATGTGCAGTCTCTCCCATCTCAGCCACTGAAGCTTGTAACTGCTCCAGAGTTGTCATAGGTCTCTTGGTGGCCTCCCTCACTAGTCCCCTTCTTGCATGGTCATTCATTGTTTTCAGGACGGCCTGCTCTAGACAGATTTACAGCTGTGCCATATTCTTTCCATTTCTTGATGATTGATTTAACTCTACTTCAAGGTATATTCAGTGACTTGGAAATTTCAATTACATTTTCACAGAGTTACTTGGAGTGTTCTTTTGCTTACAAGGTGTAGTTTTTGCCAGGATACTGACTGACCAGCAGTTGGACCTTCTACGATCAATTGAAACACCTTGACTGCATATGGTGATCGCTATTTAACTAATGATGTGACTTCGAAAACCAATTCACTGCACCAGTGATGATTTGGTGTGTCATATTAAAGGGGGTGAATACTTATGCAATCAATTATTTGTGTTTTATGTTTGTAATTAGTTTAGATCACTTTGTAGAGATCTGTTTTCACTTTGACATGAAAGAGTCTTTTTCTGTTGATCAGTGTCAAAAAAGCCAAATTAAATCCATAGTGATTCAATGTTGTAAAACATTAAAACATGAAAACTTCCAAGGCGGGATGAATACCTTTTACAGGCACTGTATGTGTCAAAGACTTTTGCACAGTCCTGTACATAGACACAGTGCAAAGCTGTTTATTTCTGCTACCCAGACAAATCATTCCATACATGAATACAGCGAGGAAGCACAAAAGAAAAAAAATGCAGAATTACAGAGAAAGTGCAGTGCAGTTAGACAAAGGAAATGCAAGGGCCTTGATGAGGTAGACTGGGAGATCAAGATTCATCTTTAGCATGTCAGGGGTCTGTTGAAGAATCTCATTACAGTGGGATAGAGGCTGTGCTTGATCCTGGCAGTCACCCTCCAGCCCTGGGCGGTGCGGGTCCATGATGATGGACGTTGCTCCTTGTAGACGCCCTAGATGCTGGAGAGAACTGCCCACCAGCCAGTTCCATCCCAGTTGAGTGGCAGGCATGAAGGGATTAAAGGTTAAAGGTCTTAAAGATTAGCTTTATTAGTCACAGGTACATCGAAACATCGAACCATATAGTGAAACATGTTGTCTGTGTCAAATTAAATCAGAATGGGTTGTGCAAGTGTCGCCAGGCTTCAGGCACCATCACTCACACACTCCTCCCTCCCCACTGGTTCCACTCCCCCCTCCCCCACCAACCTCCCTTCATTCGATAATCTACCTTCTTCTCCTATCAGATTCCATTCTCTTTAGCCCTTTGTAACTTCCCAGCTTCTGACATCGTCCTCATTTCTCCTTCTGCCTAAGGACCTTCTTACCTGGATCCACTTCTCTCCCTTGCTCCTCCCTTCCCGGCTATTTCCCCTCTACTCTTTCAGTCCAGAGGAAAGTCTTGACCCAAAATCCCAATTGTCCGTTTCCCCTGCTCCTTGATCTGCTGAGTTTTCTTTACTTATTGATTTTTATTTGCAGATAAAGCATGTTAACAGGCCCTTCCCACCCAATCAGCCAGCGCTGCCCAATTTTCTACACTCCCTCGGTCCCTCAATACAACTCTATCACCTACACTCCCTCGGTGCCTCAACCCAACTCTATAATCTGCACTCCCTCGGTCCCTCAATACAACTCTATCACCTACACTCCCTCGGTGCCTCAATCCAACTCTATAATCTGCACTCCCTCGGTCCCTCAATACAACTCTATCACCTACACTCCCTCGGTGCCTCAACCCAACTCTATAATCTGCACTCCCTCGGTCCCTCAATACAACTCTATCACCTACACTCCCTCGGTGCCTCAACCCAACTCTATAATCTGCACTCCCTCGGTCCCTCATTGACAATCTATCACCTACACTCCCTCGGTGCCTCAACCAAACTCTATAATCTGCACTCCCTCGGTGCCTCATTGACAACTCTATCACCTACACTCCCTCGGTGCCTCAACCAAACTCTATAATCTGCACTCCCTCGGTGCCTCATTGACAACTCTATCACCTACACTCCCTCGGTGCCTCAACCAAACTCTATAATCTGCACTCCCTCGGTGCCTCATTGACAACTCTATCACCTACACTCCCTCGGTGCCTCAACCAAACTCTATAATCTGCACTCCCTCGGTCCCTCAATACAACTCTATCACCTACACTCCCTCGGTGCCTCAACCCAACTCTATAATCTGCACTCCCTCGGTCCCTCAATACAACTCTATCACCTACACTCCCTCGGTGCCTCAATCCAACTCTATAATCTGCACTCCCTCGGTCCCTCAATACAACTCTATCACCTACACTCCCTCGGTGCCTCAACCCAACTCTATAATCTGCACTCCCTCGGTCCCTCATTGACAATCTATCACCTACACTCCCTCGGTGCCTCATTGACAACTCTATCACCTACACTCCCTCGGTGCCTCAACCCAACTCTATAATCTGCACTCCCTCAGTCCCTCATTGACAATTCTATCACCTACACTCCCTCGGTGCCTCATTGACAACTCTATCACCTACACTCCCTCGGTGCCTCAACCCAACTCTATAATCTGCACTCCCTCAGTCCCTCATTGACAACTCTATCACCTACACTCCCTCGGTGCCTCATTGACAGCTCTATCACTTACATTCCCTCGGTGCCTCATTGACAACTCTATCACCTATACTCCCTCAGTACCTCAGTCCAATTCTATCACCTACACTCCCTCGGTCCCTCAATCCAACTCAAACACCTGCACTCTCTCAGTCCCTCAATACAACTCTATAACGTGCGTTCCCTTCATGCCTCAATCCAACTCTATCACCTACACTCCCTCAGTGCCTCAACCCAACTCTATAATCTGCACTCCCTCAGTCCCTCAATACAACTCTATCACCTACACTCCCTCGGTACCTCAACCCAACTCTATAATCTGCACTCCCTCGGTCCCTCAATACAACTCTATCACCTACACTCCCTCGGTGCCTCAACCCAACTCTATAATCTGCACTCCCTCGGTCCCTCAATACAACTCTATCACCTACACTCCCTCGGTGCCTCAACCCAACTCTATAATCTGCACTCCCTCGGTCCCTCAATACAACTCTATCACCTACACTCCCTCGGTGCCTCAACCCAACTCTATAATCTGCACTCCCTCGGTCCCTCATTGACAATCTATCACCTACACTCCCTCTCTGCCACCTCCACACCCATCAGCACCTTCATCTTACCTCTGCTCAGTCCGCTAAGAATGCTTCCAAATGAACCCAGCCAGTCTCAAGATTGTCCACGTGTGATGCTTGATTTAGTGTAAACACTCCAAGCAGTGTTTTCTATTGACACAATGCAGGGAATTAGTTTGTGAAAATACAAATGGGTGAAAGCTGCGATTTAAACTCCCTCTTTGACAATTACCATGCTGGTTATTTGTCCACATTAGTTATGGACATCACACCAGTGTTGTGGCTAGTGTAACACTGTTACAGCGCAACGATCCAGGTTCATTTCTGCTGCTGTCTGTAAGAGGTTGTACGTTCTCCTCATGACCACATAGATTTCCTCCTGATGCTCTGGTTTTCTCTCACATCTCAGACACCTGAGTTAGTAGGTTAACTCAGCATGGGTTCTTTGGGATAGAAGGGCCCGTAAGCATTTTGTATCTCTAAATAAAATTAATGCTTTATCTCTTTCCTGAGCACTAAACACCTTGGGCCCACATTCACAGCAGAGCTGTTACTTAAACACAGCAGACAGGCCAGGGAATGTCACAGGGATGGCTCTGCCCCTGGACCTGTTGGCTGTCGAACCCTGATTTTCATTCAGCCTGTGGTTTCCCTGTCTGACATCTGTGTTCTGGAGAGCAGCAGCAGAAGTAATTGCTTTGATAGATGTGGTGGTAGGGAGGTGGGGAAGGAGTGACCTCTTTCACAAGCTTACCAATAAACAACACAGGAAATGAGGCACCCCTTCACCCTGTCCTGATGTCCAATGGCAGTTGAGAATGTAACCTCAGTCACAGCCTTCCGGCCTGTCTCTGGTGACCTTTCACCCCTTTGCCGAGCAACAGCCTTATCTACATTGACCTTAAAAATATGCAAAGATTCAGCTTTCTTTGGCCTTCCAGGCCGAAAGCATCCATAAGTTTACCATCCAGGATGTAATTACTACATCTATAATTACATCTTCTAATTACTACAATCAGGGAGGAGGTACAGGAGCCTGAAGACACACACTCAATGTTTTAGGAACAGTTCTACCACTCTGCCATCAGATTTCTGAACAGTCCATGAACCCGTGAGCACCACCTCACTGTTCTGTTCTCTGTACTATTTTGTATGTTCTCCTGGTTATCATGTTGGTTTCCTTCAGATGCCCCATCCCTGGTTTGCTCCCACGTTCCAAAGACAAGAGATAAGGGTTAGTAAGTTGCGGGCATCCTATGTTGGTGCTGGAAGCATAGCAACACCTGCACACCCTCAACACACACGACACATTTCACTGTATGTTTTGATGTTCATGTGACAAGCAAAGGTAATCTTTAATCTTCATCTTTTATTCATTTATTGTAACTTGTAGTAATTTTTTATGTACTGCACCATACTGGACCACAAAACAACAAATTTCATGATATAGGTCAATGATAATAAAGCAGATTCTGATTCTGAGATCTAAAGACTCATGGGCAACTGAGATCGGAAAAAACGGCCCTATCTTTTGCCTTAAAAGGATACCCTTTATTCTTAAATTATCAGCCCTAGTTCTAGATTCTCCCACATCCTTCCCACAGTCACTCTGTCAGGCAGGATCGCTCCAGATCTCATAAGCTTCACTCAAGCCCGTACACTCTTCTAAGCTGCAGCTCAATGTGTTGGATCTTTCCTTAAACACTTCTCATCCCTCCTTGCTAACCTCCATCTCACAGAACCTGCACAATGTTGTACTGACCTTCTAACCTACTCCAAGGCCAATCTAACCCTTCCCTCCCACACAGCCCTCCATTTTTCTTTCATCCATGTGCCTATCTAACAATCTCTTAAATATCCCTAATGTATCTGCCTCCACCATCAAACCCCGCGGTGCGTTCCAGTCACACACCATTCTCTGCGTAAAAAACCTACCTCTGACATCCCCCCTAAACTCTCCTCTACTCACCTTAAACTGATGTCCTCTGGTCTTGGCCATTGTCACCCTGCCATAAAGGTGATGGCTGTCCGCTCAATCTAGGCTTTTTATAATCTTAAACACCTTTATCGTCACCTCTCATCCTTCTTCGCTCCAAATAGAAAAACCCTAAATCTTTCCAGTCCTCATGAAGGGTCTCGGCCTGAAACGTTGACCGTTCATTCCTCTCCATGGATGTTGCCTGACCTGCTGAGATCCTTCAGCATTTGGGTGCGTGTTGCTCTGGATTTCCAGTGTCTGCAAAACCGCTCATAGTTTTGTCTTTCCTTTGTATTTTCCTGTCTTCTACATGCCTTGGGAGTGTCCAATCCATGCAGAGGAATAGATTTTTCCTCTAGACTGTCTAATCTTCTAATCTCCTCCACACAGTGCCATTATAAATATATCTTTCCTCTGAATGCATAAAAAATCAGACAGGAATTGAGGAAATATTGCGGTAATCACTGGTCTTACAATTCAAAGCAAGCTGTGTGCACACGATAGACTGCAGATATTGAAACGTAGCACAGATGTGAAATCTGGGAGGCATGTGGCATAGTGGTTAGTGTAACACCTTACAGCAACAGCTGTAAGATTGGGGTTCAATTTCTGCCGCTCCTGTGAGGAGTCGTATGCTGTCCTGTGACCACGTGAGTTTCCTTGGGCGCTCCAGTTTTCTGCCACATTCCAAAGACATACAGTTGGGATTACTAAGTTTTACGAAGCATTAAGTACAATTAAAGTTCAAAGTAAATTTACTATCAAAGTATGTATATGTCGCCATATACTAACCCGAGATTCGTTTTCTTGCAGGCATTCTCAGTAGAACAAAGTCATACAATTAAGGAACTGCAGTTTCAGCTGGATGACCTTTGGCTCATATATGAGAATGAGGAGGTGGTGGACTGGAGCTACAGGGAGGTAATCATCCCTAAATTACAGGAAGCAGGTAGCTGGGTGACTGTCAGGAGAGGCGAAGGGAATAGGCAGCCAGTGCAGAGTATCTCTGTGGCTGTTCCATCAATAATAAATATACTGCTTTGGATACTTATGGGGGAGGGTGTGGTGGGGGGATGACCTGCAGTGGGGAGAGAGGTGATCTCAGTGACCGGTCTCTGGCACCGAGTCTGGCTCTGTGGCTCAGAAGGGAAGGGGCAGAAGAGGATTGCAGCAGTGATAGGGGATTCCATCATTAGAGGAGCAGAAAGCAGATTCTGTGCATGGGGAAGGAAATTATAGGCCAGTAGTCTGACCTCAGTGGTTGGGAAGAGGTTGGAGTCGTTTATTAAGGATGAGGAGTCCTGGATGGTATTTTACTTGGAGGCATGTAATAAAATAAGCCGTAGTCAGCATGGTTTCCACAAGGGGAAATCTTGCCCGACAAATCAGTTGGAGTTCTTTGAGGAAATAATAGACAGGTTAGATGAAGGAGAGTCAGTGGGTATTGTTTATTTGAATTTTCAGAAGACCTTTGACAAAATGCCGCACATGAGGCTGCTTAACAAGATAAGAGCCCATGGTATTGCAGGCAGTGTACTGGCGTGGAAGATTGGCTGACAGGCAGGAGGCAAAGAATGGGAATAAATGGGTCCTTTTCTAGTTGGCTGCCAGTGACTAGTGGTGTTCCAAAGGGGGTGAGTGTAGGGACCACTTCTTTTCATGTTGTACATCAATGATTTGGATAAGGGAATTAATAACTTCGTGGCCATGTATGCGGGCAATACGAAGATAAGTGGAGGAGCAGGTAGTGTTGAGGATACATGACGTCTGCGGAAGCATTTAGACAGATTGGGAGAATAGGCAAAGAAGCGACTCATGGAATACCGTGTAGGGAAGTGCATTGTCATGTATTTTGGGAGAAGGAATAAAGGCATGAACTATTTTCTAAATGATGAGAAAATTCCTCATGCAGGATTCCCTAAGGTTAACTTGCGGGTTCAGTCAGTGGCAAGGAAGGCAAATGCAATGTTAGCATTGATTTGAAAGGGCTAGAACACAAAAATAAGGACATAATGCTGAGGCTTTATAAGACATTGGTCAGACTGTACCTGTGCTTGGACTATTGTGAGCAGTTTTGAGCCCCTTTTCTCAGAAACGATGTGCTGGCGTTGGAGAGGGTCCAGAGGAGGTTCATGAGAATGATCCCAGGAATGAAAGGGTTAACATACAAGGAGCACTTGATGGCTGTGGGCCTGTACTCACTGGAGGGGTGATCTCATTGAAACTTATTGAACATTGAAAGGCCTAGATAGAGTGAATGTGGAGAGGATGTTTCCTACAGTGGGGGAGGAGGGAGGTCCAGGGCCAAAGGGAACAACCTCAGAATAGAGAGACATCCATTTAGAACAGAGATGAGGTGGAATTTCTTCAACCAGAGGGAGGTGAAACTGTGAATTCATTGCTACAAAAAGCTGTACAGGCCAAGTCTCTGGGTTTATTTAAGGTGCAGATTGATAAGTTCTTAATTAATCAGGGTGTCAAAGGTTACAGGGAGAAGGCAGGAGAATGGGTTTGAGAGGTGATGCACTATCAATTACTCCAAAAGACTGGAAGTAGAGTAAATACTGATAGGCTTTTATTAACAGTAAATAGTCCAGCGTCCCTGCTGAGTATCTGCCCCGGACTGAGGGAGGAGCAGTGACACAATCGCCTTTATTCAGGGGTCTGTGGGAGGAGCCGCAGGAGCAGTCAGCAGAGGGACCTGTCCAGGCATGTCCAGACAGGTAACCCAGTTGCAACCTTATACATGGTTTACCATAAGAGGGATAATAAATCAGCCATGATGGAACATTGGAGCAGACTAGCTGGGCTGACTGGCCTAATTCTGCTCCTATGTCTTGTGGTCTTACAATAGAATCAATGAAAAACTACACACAAAGACTGATAACCAACGTACAAAAGAAGACAAACTGTAAAAATACAAAAAAAAACAAATAATAAATGAATAAATAAATAAATAAATAGGTAATACAAACATAAGTAACCCTGGACATGCTGTGCTAGGGCCTGAAGTATGGCAAGACTTGTGGGCTGCCCCCAGCTCATCGTCTATGCACATGACACAGTCTGATATTTTGATGTACATGTGAAAAATAAAACTAATCTCTTTATCTCCTTAACAAATAATCTGTTGTGGCACTCAGCAGGTCAAGCAGCATCTGTGGGGGGAAGGAACTGTGGACACTTCAGGTCGAAACCCGACATCAGGACGGAATCCTGCAGCTTGCTTGTTGCTTACAATTCATTTCCTTTTTTTGGGTAATTAAACCATTGCATGTCCATTAAGCTACACCTCCATTTTAAACTGAACATGTAAATCTACAAAGTTGCAGGAAATGTGGACAGAAAAAGCTGGGAACACTCAGCAGGTCGCGGGGAGAGGAACACAACATTTCAGGTCAAAGACACTTCTTTGGGGAGGGGTATATAATGTTAAGGTAATTGGAGGAAAGTTTCGGGGGGGGTTTCAGAGGTAATGTTTTTACACAGTGAGAGCTGGAACACTTTGCAATGGTGGTGGTGGAGGCAGATACATTAGGGTCATTTAAGGGACTCTTAGATAGGCATGTGGATGATAGAAAAATACAGGGGTTATGTTGATCTTAGAGTAGCGTAAAAAGCTTAGCACTACATCATAGGCCAAAGGGCCTGTACTGTTCTCTGTTTCATCAGACTGTGCTGAGTGGTCTACTGAGAGCGGCCAGTATTTTTTGCTTTTATTTACAATTCTGATCCTTGTTTTCAATGTCCTCACCATCTTGCCAGTCCATGCCTCTGCAGTCTCCGCACAGCTCTCCAACCCTCCATGTTATCCATCTCCTCTAATGGAGACACACAAGAGTGCAGACACTGCAACCTGCAGCAACACACAAAATGTTGGATGGAGAGTCTCGATGAAGGGTCTTGGCACAAAATGGTGACTGTTTATTCCCCTCCATAGATGTTGCTTGACCTGTTGAGTTCCTCTGGCATTTTGTGTGTGCGGTTCTAGATTCCTAGCGTCAGCAGAAATCCAAAACAATGCACACAAAATGTTGGAGAAACTCAGCAGGTCAGGCAGCATCTCTGGAAATGAATAAACAGTCAACATTTCAGGCCGAGTTCCTACTTCGGAACTGGAAAGGAATGGGAAGGTGCTGGAATGAAAAGATGTGGGGAGGGGATGCTGGATAGATAGAGGTGATGGGTGAAGCCAGGTGGGTGGGAAAGGTAAAGGGCTGGAGAGGAAGGAACCTGATAGGAGAGGAGAGTGGACCACAGGAGAAAGTGAATGGGGGCGGGCCCCAAAGGGAGGTGATAGGCAGGTGAGGAGAGGTAAGAGGCCAGAGTGGGAAATAGAAGAGGGAGGGAGCAGGAAACATTTTGTTTTACCAGAAGGAGAAATCAATGTTCGTGCCATCAGGGTGAAGGCTACCCAGATGGAATATAAGGTGATGCTCCTCCACCCTGAGGGTGGCCTCATCATGGCACAGGAGGAGGCATGAATCCACATGTCAGAATGGGATGGGAATCGGAATTAAAATGTTTGGCCACCGGGAAGTTCCGCTCTTGCCGTATAGGTGCTTGATGGGGAGGTCCCCTAATTTACGATGGGTGCCACCGGTGTAGAGGAGGCCCCATTGGGAGTGTTGGACTCATTAGACAACCACAGCAGATTTGCAGGTGGAGTGTTGCCTCACCTGGAAAGACTGTCTGGGGCCCTGAATGAGGATGGAGGAGGTGGGGTGGGGTAGCGGTGAATGGGCAGGTGTAGGACTTTGGCTGCTTGCAGAGGTAAGTGCTGGGAGAGATCTGCAGAACTGGAGGGGATGGGAGCAAAGTCAAGATGGTGCTAAATGGCAATTCCTTTGCTTACATCTTCGGGATCAGCTCTATTTCTAACTTTGAAATCTCCTTTTTTCCTTTTCAAGGTTCTTTTGAAGACCCTGACCTGGAGTTACACTCTGACTTTGGTTCTTTGGGGGAATGGGACCTGCTCTTAGGGCCTCACGATCAGCCGCTTTTTGATATGCCAAGGACACGGCCTGGAAGACTAGCGCGCCTTCAGGGTGCCGGATTTTTGTGGCTCTGGAGACGAGCTGTTTCTAGGCCGGTGCCTGACTGAAGCATTGTGGGAGAACATGGAACATCGGGAGCAGCGGGTCAGCTGCCGGGGATCGTGTGTCTGGAGAGCTGCGCCCTTCTGGGGCCGAGTCTCTGGGTGCAGAACTCGGAAAAAGCAACACAACAGGTTTTTAACATTGTAAATCAGCGAGTTGTTTGTTATGTCTCCACTCTCACTGTGAAATGGAGACACCTCTTTTACCCTTATTAGATGAGAGAGAGAGCCTGTGGTATGTCGAATTATTGGGTGAATGAGTAGTCTTTGGGGTACTGCAAGTCTGTGTCTTTATTGGTGCTTTGCTGCATGTTTGAGTGCTCGGTGGGGGATGCTGATGCTTTTTGCTGGTGGGGGTCAGGGGGGTCATTGTTTTGCAGCTGTTTATGCCTGGGAGGGGGGAGTTGTGGGGGCTTCGGGGTTCTAACATTTAACTGTCATTCATTCTTTGGGGCACTTCTCTGTTTTTGTGGATGTTTGCGAAGAAATGTATATTGTATACATTTGTCTGACACTAAATGTACCTTAGAAAGCTATTGAAATCTCTTGTGTAAATGTTGGAAGAACTTGGTGAGTCAGGCAGCACTATTCCATCCAGTTCAGACAGGGATAGTCCGAGAGCTCTACAGCATAGAGACTGGCCCTTTGGCCCATCCAGTCTGTACCAGACTGTTTCAGGCTGAGTTGGGTGGTGTCAGTTTGAAATGTTGACTGTCCATTTCTCTCCATAGATCCTGCCAATCCACCATTTTGTGCTACTCCACCTCCTCTGCTCTTCAGATTATTCGCTCTGTTATTGCCAGCTGTGTGTTCAGCATCCAGGGCCTGAGATCTGACACTCCCGCCTTAAAGCTCAAACCCTCCCTTTCCTTGTTCAAGACCTTCCTTAGAACTTACTGTACCTTTTTGTTGAATCTTTGCCCCAATATCTCCTAATGTGGCACGGTGTCAATCTGCATTTCAGATTCATTTATTTATCATGCATACATCGCATGTGTTGTTTTTATTAACAACCAACACAACCTGGGGGCAGGGGCAGCCCACAAGTGCCGGCATACTGCACACCCACCGTGTTCGCAGAATAACAACAACACAGCAACAAAACAAGGCTCTTAACCCCTTAACACACTCCCTCTCTCACACACACACACACACTCTCACACACACACAGACACACACATACACTCTCACTCTCACACACACACTCACTCTCACACACACACACATACACACACACACCACACACACACACTCTCACTCTCACACAAACACCCCCCCCACACACACACACACACACATGCTCTCACTCTCACACACACTCACACACACACACACATTCACACTCTCTCTCACACAGACACAGACACACACACACACACACACTCACACTCACACTCTCTCTCTCTCTCACACACACACACACACACACACACACACACACACATCCCTACACCCCTACCCTCCCGAGCCTCCAGACTCCAGTGGAGACCCCAGTGGACCTGCAGATTCACAGACTCAGGGCTTCCGCCATGGGACTTTGGCTTCTGGACTTCTGATCGCCATCGGGCTGCGACCTTTGCTATTGGTATTGCTTGATTTTGGCACGCCATGAGATATCCTTGCAACATTAAAGGGTCAGCCTCAGACAAAGACTTCCATTAATATGATGTTAATGAGGTAAAGAGAAGAAAATGTCCTGGAAGATTTTCCATGTATACTGAAAGCTTTGCAATGGGAAGTTTCCTCCAGTGAATATTTATATTTACTGTGATTTGTAATAAACTTGTCTCTGCTATTTTCAGTCACGGAAAGGAGAGGAAGGGACAGGAACAACACCCCATCTGCTTCCTGTTCATCTCTATATTCACTTCCCAGCCTGAATAAACTGAAGAACTGCATTTCCACGGATTACTACTTGGAGATTTTGGTGTGTATAAGTTAGTTGCTAAATTACAATTCCTGGAAACTTATTGGCCAAATTTCAGGAGAATTCTATCTATTCTATTCTTACTGTGTTAATTCAACCCAGGTCACACTCACTCTGAGTCCCATAAATATCTCACCTCCTGCTCTGCAGTAGGACCCAAGCCTTGTACAGGATCATCCTGCCATTGACATGGAGTATGAGGAAGGTGGCTTAATGAGGAAAAACACTGAGGTGATTTGGTAAGACCTGATATCACAGGATCCCAGTCAGAAGAGGTTGGGCTGGGTGGAATAGAATTTTAGGAAGGGAGTCGGAAATTGGATCCAAAGAAGAGAGAAGACCTGATAGAGGTGTACAAGATGATAAGAGGCATAGATAGAGTGGACAGCCAGGATTGAAATGGCTAATATGAGGGAAAAAATTTTAAGATGATTGGAGGAATGCCAGACATAGGGCTTTTTATGCACAGAATTGTGGGTATGTGGAACAACCAGGGGTGGTGGTCAAGTCAGATACACTAGGGACATTTAAGAAACTTAGAAAGGCACATAGATGAAAGAAAAATAGAGGACTATGTGAGAGGGAAGGGTTATAGACTGATCATCAAGTAGATTAAAAAGTCAGCATAATATTGTGGGCCGAAGGGCCTGTACTGTTTTACGTTCTACATGTAGAGTCTATGCTAGCGATTTAGTTCTCAGTCTGATGGAGTCAAGATATAGGGGGCATAGATTTAAAGAAGTGAGTAAGGAGATTAGAGGAGAGAGGAACATATAGTATATTTTTCATCTAGAGGGTGATGGGTGTCTGGAATTCACTGCCTGAATGGGCAGTACAGTGCAAGACCCTCAGCACCTCTGAACAGTTCTTAAACTGTTAGGGAATGAGATAGGTCAGGTGACGGAGGTATGTGTTGGGGAGCACTTCGGGTCCAGGGGTCACAATGCCATTAGTTTCAATATAATTATGGAGAAGGATAGGTCTGGACCCAGGGTTGAGATTTTTGATTGGAGAAAGGCTAACTTTGAGGAGATGCGAAAGGGTTTAGAAGGAGTGGATTGGGACAATTTGTTTTATGGGAAGGATGTAATAGAGAAATGGAGGTCATTTAAAGTTGAAATTTTGAGGGTACAGAATCTTTATGTTCCTGTTAGGTTGAAATGAAAGGTTAAAAGTTTGAGAAAGCCATGGTTTTCAAGGGATATTGGAAACTTGGTTCGGAAAAAGAGAGATAACTACAATAAATATAGGCAGCTTGGAGTTAATGAGGTGCTCGAGGAATATAAAGAATGTAATAAGAATCTTAAGGAAGAAACTAGAAAAGCTAAAAGAAGATATGAGGTTGCTTTGGCAAGTAAGGTGAAAATAAATCCAAAGGGTTTCTACAGTTATATTAATAGCAAAGGATAGTGAGGGATAAAATTGGTCCCTTAGAGAATCAGAGTGGACAGCTATGTGTGGAACCAAAAGAGATGGGGGAGATTTTGAACAATTTCTTTTCTTCGGTATTCACTAAGGAGAAGAATATTGAATTGTGTAAGGTAAGGGAAACAGGTGGGGAAGTTATGGAAACTATGATGATTAAAGAAGAGGAAGTACTGGTGCCTTTAAGGAATATAAAAGTGGATAAGTCTCCATGTCCTGACAGGATATTTCCTAGGACCTTGAGGGAAATTAGTGTAGAAATAGCAGGGGCTCTGACAGAAATATTTCAAATGTCATTAGAAACGGGGATGGTGCCAGAGGATTGGCATATTGCTCATGTTGTTCCATTGTTTAAAAAGGGTTCTAAGAGTAAACCTAGCAATTATCGGCCTGTGAGTTTGACGTCAGTGGTGGGTAAGTTGATGGAAAGTATTCTTAGAGATGCTATATATAATCATCTGGATAGACAAAGTGTGATTAGAGACAGTCAACATGGATTTGTGCATGGAAGGTCATGTTTGACAAATCTCATTGAATTTTTGAAGAGGTTACTAGGAAAGTTGATGAGGATAAAGTGGTGGACATTGTCTATATGGACTTCAGTAAGGCCTTTGACAAGGTTCCACATGGAAGGTTAGTTAGGAAGGTTTAATCATTAGGTATTAATATTGAAATAGTAAAATGAATTCAGCAGTGGCTGGATGGGAGACGCCAGAGAGTAGTGGTGGATAACTGTTTGTCAGATTGGAGGCCGGTGACTAGTGGTGTGCCTCAGGGATCTGTACTGGGTCCAGTGTTGTTTGTCATATGCATTAATGATCTGGATGATGGGGTGGTAAATTGGATTAGTAAGTATGCAGATGATACTAAGATAGGTGGAGTTGTGGATAATGAAGTAGGTTTTCAAATCTTGTAGAGAGATTTAGACCACATAGAAGAGTGGGCTGAAAGATGGCAGATGGAGTTTAATGCTGATAAATGTGAGGTGCGACATTTTGGTAGGACTAATCAAAATAGGACATACATGGTAAATGGTAGGGCATTGAAGAATGCAGTAGAACAGAGGGATCTAGGAATAATGGTGCATAGTTCCCTGAAGGTGGAATCTCATGTGGATAGGGTGGTGAAGAAAGCTTTTGGTATGCTGGCCTTTATAAATCAGAGTATTGAGTATAGAAGTTGGGATGTAATGTTAAAATTGTACAAGGTATTGGTAAGGCCAAATTTGGAGTATTGTGTACAGTTCTGGTCACCGCATTATAACAAAGATGTTAACAAAATAGAGAGAGTACAGAGAAGATTTGCTAGAATGATACCTGGATTTCAGCACCTAAGTTACAGAGAAAGGTTGAACAAGTTGGGTTTGTATTCTTTGGAGCGTAGAAGGTTGAGAGGGACTTGATAGAGGTATTTAAAATTATGAGGGGGATAGACAGAGTTGACGTGGATAGGCTTTTTCCATTGAGAGTAGGGGAGATTCAAACAAAAGGACATGAGTTGAGAGTTAAAGGGCAAAAGTTTAGGGGTAACATGAGGGGGAACTTCTTTACTCAGAGAGTGGTAGCTGTGTGGAACGAGCTTCCAGCAGAAGTGGTAGAGGCAGGTTCGATATTGTCATTTAAAGTAAAATTGGATAGCTATATGGACAGGAAAGGAATGGAGGGTTAGGGGCTGAGTGCAGGTCGGTGGGACCAGGTGAGAGTAAGTATTCGGTATGGACTAGAAGGGCTGAGATGGCTTGTTTCTATGCTGTAATTGTTATATGGTTATATGGTAAATATGAAGAACTGTGACAAACAGGACCACGGACCAGGTCCCGGAAGGTGAGATTAGGCCGAGTGGTATGTTGTAGTAGCAGAAGACATAGGGGCAGAATTAAACCACTCATCCCATCGAGTCTGCTCAACATTCCATCATGGCTCCGCAGCATCTCTAGGAAGAGGTGCAGTCGACGTTTCGGGCCGAGACCCTTCATCAGGACTAACTGAAGGAAGAGTGAGTACTCACTCTTCCTTCAGTTAGTCCTGACGAAGGGTCTTGGCCCGAAACGTCGACTGTATCTCTTCCTAGAGATGCTGCCTGGCCTGCTGTGTTCACCAGCAACTTTGATGTGTGTTGCTTGAATTTCTAGCATCTGCAGAATTCCTGTTGATTCCATGGTGGCTGATATATTTTCCCTCTCAACCCCATTCTCCTGCCTTCTCCCCATTACCTTTGATGCCCTGACTAATCAAGAACCTGTCAACCTCCGCTTTAAATATATCCAATGACTCGGCCTCCACTGTTGTCTGGGGCAATGAATTCCACAGATTCACCACTCTCTAGCTAAAGGCTATTTGTTGCTTGGGATAATAATGGCCTCCTTTTACGTCATAGATTTTTGGTGATTTGGCGAGTTCTGTGATTCACCAGCTAGTGAAATTCTAAAGTGTACAGATCAGCAAAGAAACAGTTAGGAACTAAAAACAGAAATGGTGGGAGAGAGCTGTGACGTTGGATTGTTGATTTTAACAGGAACACAACTGCTCTCCTCTCTGCCACGTGTGAAAATCTTTCACCGGCTTTGATATTCCAAATGTAATTCCGGAGTTTCACCTTTGCCCTGTAGCTCTGCTGTCGGTTTACTGACGAGATGCATTTTGAAGCCTGTGAATTTCTGGATGCCACTTTCACTTACAGAAACAGACTCTTGGCAAGATGAGGAATGTGAATTGCAAACAGGCTGCCTTCATTTGCAATACTTTGATCTCATACAAATTAATCTATTCTGCTTCGTTGTTGGAGGAAATAAAAAGTAAAAAAAAGATCTTATCTAGTTTACAGAGTCCAAGATGTAAAAAGATCTGGGTTTCCTTGGTTATTACGTAGGCACACCAGCAGATAGTTATCTTCTATTAATGAGGATTTAGGGTATAATCAAGGAGGTGGTGTTTCAGTTATAACACAATAAAACCATACAATATAGGAGCAAGATTGGGCCACTCGGCCCATCGAGTCTGCAAGCACGAGGAAATCTGCAGATGCTGGAATTTCAAGCAAAACACACAAAATGCTGGTGGAACGCAGCAGGCCAGGCAGCATCTATAGGAAGAAGTACAGTCGATGTTTCGGGTCGAGACCCTTCGTCAGGACTAACTGAAAAAAGAGATAGTAAGAGATTTGAAAGTGGGAAGGGGAGGGAGAGACCCGAAATGATAGGAGAGGACAGGGAGGGGGAGGGATGGAGCCAAGAGCTGGGAAGTTGATTGGCAAAAGGGATACAAGGCTGGAGAAGGGGGAGGATCTTGGGACAGGAGGCCTTGGAAGAAAGAAAGGGGGAGGGGAGTACCAGAGGAAGATGGAGAATAGGCAAGGAGTTATTGTGAAAAGGAAAGAGAGAGAGAGAGAGAGAGAGAGAGAGAGAGAGAGAGAGAGAGAGAGAAATATATATATATATATATATATATATAAATAATAAATTAGGAATGGAGTGAGAAGGGGAGGAAGGGCACTAATGGAAGTTAGAGAAATCAATGTTCATGCCATCAGGTTGGAGGTTACCCAGAAGGAATATAAGGAGTTGTTCTTCCAACCTGATTGTGGCTTCATCTTGACAGTAGAGGAGGCCATAGATTGACAGATCGGAATGGGAATGTGACGTGAAATTAAAATGTGTAGCCACTGGGAGATCCTGCTTTCTCTGACGGACAGAACGTAGGTGTTCAGCGAAATGGTCTCCAAATTTGCGTCAGGTCTCACCAATATACAGAAGGCCGCACCGGGAGCACCAGACACAGTATATCACATCAGCTGACTCACAGGTGAAGTGTCGCCTCACCTGGAAGGACTGTCTGGGGCCCTAAATGGTGGTGAGGGAGGAAGTGCTACACTTGCTCTTACATGTAAGCGGAACAAGTGCTACACCTGCCCTTACAACTGATCTCCCTCCTGGCACTTATCCTTGTAAGTGGAACAAGTGCTACACCTGCACTTACACTTCCTCCCATCCACTTACCCCATCCTTAATTTATTATTTATATATATATATATATATTTCTCTCTCTCTTTCCCTGTCACAATAATTCCTTGCCTGTTCTCCATCTTGCTCTGGTGCTTCCCTCCTACTTTCTTTCTTCCAAGGCCTTCTGTCCCATGATCCTCCCCCTTCTCCAGCCTTGTATCCCTTTTGCCAATCAACTTCCCAGCTCTTGGCTTGATCCCTCCCCCTCCTGTCTTCTCCTATCAATTCAGGTCTCTCCCTCCCCCTCCCACTTTCAAATCTCTTACTATCTCTTTTTCCCATTAGTCCTGACGAAGGGTCTCAACCCGAAACGTTGACTGTACTTCTTCCATTGAGTCTGCTCTGTCATGCCATCATGGCTGATTTATTAACCCTCTCAACACCATTCTTCTGCTTTCTTCCTGTTGTGTATGGTTACACAGCAACGCTATTAAAAAAACGCTGGAGACGGGAGCTAAGGTCCATGGTTCTTTACTGGCAGAAACCGAACTCCGCACACACATACAGATCAATACGCGCCTAATAGCGCATGCAACGACGTGTTACTAAAGCATAAGGTAGTCCCTTATTACACTGTAGGCTATACAGTACACTCCTCCCCCTTTATTTTAATAGTGTATCAACTGTTTTTTTTACTGGGGCACTATGCTAAACAAATATGTTTACCCTTAACATACAAACGCCTGCCATTTGTTAACATAGTAACTTAATAATATTAAATTATAATAAAGTAACATAGTAATATCATATTATAACAAGCCTTTTTTTTACTTTTGGTCTAAGACCCATTTATAACTCAAATTTCTTGGGGCGGGGGGGTCTTCTCAAGATTGTCCGGCACTGAAGCAAATAGGTCTTCACTCTATTGTCTGAAATAAATTAAACAATCCACAAATTGGCAGGTTCCAGCCATAAAGAGTAGTCACCTCCATCTTGCAAAGATGACAAAAGCAAAGTGAAATCCGTGAAAAGGTGAATGTTTTTCTTAAAAATATGTACAATCATCAAAACTGAGGTGGCATTGGAAAGTGTCTTCAAATAGTGTAATCTTCAGTCTGTCAATAAACTTGTTTCCATATACAAGTCATGAACAGTTGACCTCTGAGCATAGGGAATTAAGAGTTGCTAAGAGTTCTAGGCAGCAGATCGCCTCTGTATAATGAAGACCCCTCTGCGCAGCTGTCCTAGATATACAAGCATCTTTGTGCTATCACTTGTCTTCCTTACCCTTATCTCATTTGTTCCAACTGAGCTAATTACACAGCCAATCTTCATATTCTCCTTAGATTCCAAATAGATAGCCTGACCTTTATGATACCATCTCTTAACATAATATAACTTTCCATCTTCTATTCGTGCTTCATATCTTTGTGCTGGTGATTCAGCAGGAGTGCTGGGAAGATGCTCAGGAGAAGATGGAGATGCTGTCACTTTTTGTGGAACACATCATTTTGGGAGTTAAAGAAATGCATAATAAATTGGAGAACAAGGTTGCATTCTACGTTGGTCAACTTGCAAAGAGTTTGAACAGTAACTCTGATATGAGATCCCGAGGGCTCTTTCGGGCTGTGGTTCAGGTCCTCAGGGACTGTAAAAATAGTGCAGGATGTCTGTTCTTCAGGTATGATCTGAAAGAATGTACAATTTGCTTAGGAGAACTCAACGATCCCATCCTGCTTCCATGTGATTATTTTTACTGTTTAAAATCTATAAAGCGGGGGCTTGAATCAGGACAATGACTCTGCCCACTGTGCTGTACTTCTCTAGGTGATGATTATGTACCAGTGGTAGCGGAAGAAATCAGTGAAGCTGTTGCAAAATTAGTCATATTTTGTAAGAGGTGTGATGCATTTTTTGTATCTTTGGTTTCCATGGTCTGCTTCAAAGATGACTCGTCACCAACAAAAGAAGTGGTTGGTGATCTGCTGTCTCTGCTAGTTATTCAAAAGTCGGGGCAATCCGATGACTCACAGAAAGATCAGTACTTTACCAGTAATCGTTCACCATTTGATGAAGCAGTTGATCGAAATCCTATTGTTTGTTCCATTGTTCTTAAGCTGCTGTTAAAGTACAGTTTTGCTGATATTAAGGATTACCAGCAGTGCTATCTGTTTGGCTCAAGAGGGAGAATTCCTTCAGATGCACATTCAGCACAAGTGTGAAAATAACACAACAGAAACCTTACAGTTTGTTGCCAGAATTCGCCTCTGTTTGATGCTGTTTTCCAACTTCTTTGTGAAAAGCAAGACACATTGGCTGGGGATTCAAAATATGTATGTGCAAAAGAAACTTTCCTGCAAAGGATTAAGTGTATGATTCTCAACGGAGGAAATGATTGGTTCGAGATTTACCTTGTGTGAAAGCTGTTCTATTTGAATGGAGATGCTGGTCTTTTCGGAGAATTAAGCTTATTGAGAGTTCGCAGATCTTCCATTATCTGTTCATCTGTTAACAAGTAATTTAACTGCACAGGTGTAGGTTTTCATCTTTTGTCTGTAACTGGAACAGGGTCATTAGGTCTCCTCCTTAGTTTCCTAGTTATTGACTTTACCTCCATAGAATCTCCTGTGAGTTCCATTGTTAGCCTCTCATTCTCATTTATCTTTTTCGTTTCTTCTAACTCAATCTTTTTATCTTCACATTCCTTCACTGCTGCTTTCTTCTCTTTAATATAATTCCTTCCACTTGTTCTGTCTCCAGTTGCAGAAAAAGCTCTGCATTTCATATTCTTTCCTTGTATTGTTGATCTAGTTTCTTCATCCTTTTCTGATACTCCTGCAAAGTGCCTTCCTGTAACTGCTGTAGCTGTCTTTTGAGAGATGTCAATTTCTCCTGGTACATCTGCTCTTTTACTTCCAGGTGGTATTCATCATCCTGCTTATTGGCAATATCTGTCTCCCGTGCATCCTCTGTATCTTCATCCAAGTCTCAGCTACAGATACTGCGTTTGTCCTCATCGTTGACGCTGTCTAGCTCCTCCTTGTCATTGTAATAGTCGACAATGGGTGAGAGGAGAGCTGAGGACATCTTCCCCGCTGAGCTACTGTCCTTTGTTGACACATCTAGTGCCTTGATGGTGTGCCAATCCAACTGGATTTTCCTGAGCCATTCACATCTCAGCAACAGTGGTCCTCCATTTTTCAGTACATAGAGGTTCATCTGCTGTGTTTTGTCTCCGTAGGTCACTGTCACTTTAATTTTACCTTTGGAACACACTTTCTGTCCTATGTAAATCTTTAGCAGTGGTTTAGTTCGTTTCAGAGGTATGTGAGAAAACAGTCATCTGTAATCATGTACAGAGATCACTGTTAAAGCTGAGCCTGTGTCCAACTCCATTTTCAGTCTCATGCCTGCCACTTGTGGAGTGATCCATAGTACTCTTCGATCATCTGTGTCTTTCACGCTGTGAAGTTGCAGACAAGACAATTTACTTTTGTCTGAGTCATTTTCATCAGAACTGCTTTCTTCCATTTTGTGCACATTGTTGTGTTTTCCTTTCTGGGGTTTCTTGTTTCTCTATATTTTGTCCTTTTTCTGCTGTTTACTAGCTTTTGTACTCTGCCAGTGTGGCCCTGTTTGCCACAGTTTCTGCATTCTTTGTCTTTAAACCAACAAACATCAGGGTCATGTGACCTGTTCTCACAACGGTAACATTTCTTTCCTTCATTTCTGCTCAGAGGCATTTTATTCGTAGCATATTCCAAAGGTTTTTATTGTATCTCTGAAGCACCCTGTACTGCTGTTTCCATTGATATTGCAATGCTCAGTGCTTTCTCTAATGTAAGGTCTTTTTCACCCAGGAGCTTCTGTGTGTTTCACAGTGCATGCCACACACTAACCTATCCCTCAATGCATCCGACAGACCAGTTCCAAATTGACAATGTTCTGATAATTTGTGCAATTCAACACAATATTCAGAAATGTTTTAATTTTTGCTCTGATTCCGTTTGTGAAATTTAAATCTTTCAGCGATGACCAGTGGTTTGGGGTTTAAATGCTTTTGGAGTGTGTCTACTATTTGCTTGAACGTTTTGTCAGATGGCTTTTCAGGGGTTAACAAGCTCTGTAGCAGCCCGCATGTTTTTGTTCCCATATTACTGAGTAAGACAAAGGCTTTCTTTTTATCATTAATACTGTTAGCCTCACAATATAACTCCACTCTCTCAATGTAAGTTGCCCAGTCTTCAATGCCACTATCAAATGCTGTAATGGTTCCAATCATCGTCATCTTTGTTATGTTAATTAAGCCCTGTTCTCCCCATATTTTCCTTTTTGACTCATGTGTCCTTTTTGCTAGCACCACGAGGGCACTCCGTCTAGATGTGTGTGTCTGTTGCTCCTTTTTATCTCCCTTCTGGCGCTGGCAGACCCTCAGCCCCTGGGGGTCAGCGCTGGCTGTGGTCTCGCCTGGACGTGCTGCGGCTCCGACTGTGTCTCTTGGTCTCCCAACATTCCCAACCCTGACTGTGTTCCCGCTTCCTTTTGGACTCACGGTCTCACACTGCCTCCTTCTCCCGCTCCTTGACTCATTCCTTGCGCTCTTCCTCCGAGTGTCGTTGTCAACTAAAACACGGCGTTCCGATACGATGTAGGTTCATTAACCTCGTCGCCAATTTGTTGTGTATGTGGCCTGGTTACACAACAATGCTATTAATAAAAATGCTGGAGACGGGAGCTAAAGTTCAAGGTTCTTTACTGGCAGAAACCGAACCCAGCACACACACTCAGATCAATACACACCTAATAGTGCATGCAACGACGTGTTACGAAGACTTAAAGTAGTCCCTTATTATACTGTAGGCTATACGGTACACTTCCCATAACCCTTGACGCCATTACTAATCTAGAACCTCCAATTTAACTATACCCAATGACTTGACCTCCACAGCCGTCTGTGGTAATGAATTGCATAGATTCACTATCCTCTGGTAAGAAATTCCTCTTCATCTCTGTTCTAAAGGAATATGGGGAAATTGGTGAGACTCCCTGGTTTAAGCAAAGACATAAATGTTCAGGATTCAGGTCAAGCCCAGCAAATTTGGTGGGCAATACCAACGGTCGAAGCCTGAAGGTTGAAGAGTAAAGGTCGAGACCGTAAGAAGTCATAAGGGTCTGAAGGAGCCACAAGGGCCTGGGTCACTGAGGTCAGAAATCTGTATGAATCCAAAAAACGAGGCTCAAATGTCAAACCTGTGATGGGCATCCTTTGGTGAAATCTGAAGTTGGAGTCCTGGTGTTTGCAAATCTGAGAATCTGGGGACAAGGATTGAAGGCCCGAAGGCAGCCTGTCCTGGAGTTGGAGGCCTGTCTGTGTGTGTAAGTGGGTGGGAAGGGGCTTGTTTTGCTGCTGTTGTCATTTGGACAGGTACATGGATAGGAACATTTGAGAGAGAGAGATGGACCAAACATGGGAACCAGCTCAAGTAGACAGCTTTGTCAGCATGGAGGAATTGGGCTGAAGGGTCTATTCTTCTGGTGTGTTCCTTTCTGGTCCTACAATGAAGCTGTAGTCACGTTCCACCACTTCTGCTGGACAGGTGACCCGGCTTGTACAGATTCCCAAAACAGAGACTCTATTCACAACTCTTGTCTCTAGGAGATATTATTGGGTGGACAGAAGGAGCCAGTCAAGGATGTGTTCAAACTACCCCCCCCTCATGTTTAAGTGTAGTGTCCTTCCAGATTCCTGGGAACCCCTGGTGTGAAGCGGGGAAGGAGTACTGAGACCTTGAGTCTGTGCGTCAGGAGAACATGGAAGCCCTGTTTAAGTGGTGGGAAAAATGCCCCATCTTCCTAGTCACCTGTCCTGTTTGTCTGAGGAAAATTCTGCAATTCCTACCTTCAGAATCGGACTTGGGTTTATCATCACTGATATATGTCATGAAATTTGTTGTTTTGCGGCAGAAGTACATTGCAATACACAAAAAAAATTTAAGTAAGCAGAACAAAAATAGAGAGGCGGTGTTCATGGTTTCATGAGGCATTCAGAAATCTGATGCAGGAGGAGGAGAGGTTGCTCCTAAAATGATGAGTGTGTGTCTTCTGATATGAACACCTCCTCCCTGATGGTAGAAGTGAGACGAGAGCATATCCTAGCTACTGGGGGTCCTTAATAATGGATGATGCTTTTTTGAGGCATCACCTTTATGAAGATGTCCTTGATGCTGAGGAGGTTGGTGCCCATGATGGAGCTGGTTGAGTCTGCAAGTTTCTGCAGCTTTTTCTGATCCTGTGCGGTGGCCCCTCCATTACCAGGTAGTGATGCAACCAGACAGAATGCTCTCCATGGTACATCTGTTGAAATTTGCTAGAGTCACTGGTGATATTGCAGATCTCCTCAAACTCCTAATGAAATTTAGCTGCTCCTGTGCCCTCTTCGTAACTGCATCAATATGTTGGGCCCAGAATTGATGTTTTTAGATTAGATTATGAGGACACTCAGTCCTTGTGTATTGTCATTTAGAAATGCATGCATTAAAAAATGATAAAACATTCCTCCAGAATGATATCACAAGAAACACAAGACAAACCAAGACTAAACTTACAAAACTACATAATTATAACATATAGTTACAACAGTGCAAACAATACCATAATTTGATAAGAGCAGACCATGGGCATGGTAAAAAAAACTCTCAAAGTCCCAATAGACCCATCATCTCACGCAGACAGTAGAAGGGAGAAACTCTCCCTGCCATGAACCTCCAAACGCCGCAAACTTGCCAATGTAGCACCATTGGAGGCACCTGACCGCAGCGGACTCTGAGTCCGTCTGAAAACTTCGAGCCTCCGACCAGCTCTTCGACACCAAGCACCGAGCGCCATCCTCTGCTGAGCGCTTCGACCCCGCCCCGGCCGCCGAGCAACAAGCAAAGCCGAGGACTCAGGGCCTTCCCCTATGGAGATTTCGGATCACACAGCAGCAGCAGCAGCGAAGCAGACATTTCAAAAGTTTCACCAGATGTTCCTCCGTGCTCTCACGTCCGTCTCCATCAAATCAGGATTGTGCACGGTACCCTACTTGACAAATAACAGACATCATTACCAAAGTGGCCACTGCGAGCTGCGTCGCACCGCCATCTTCTCCTTTCCTGGTTGACACCCAGATCTTGTTTCCTCAGACCCAACAGAACCACACTGCAAATGACCCATCCTCGATCCCAAGGGATGACCTATAAAGTGTAGTAACTTCTGGTGTGAATGGTGGATCACATCTGACAGAATGGAGAAGGAAGTCTGAGAATTGGAGCGGGAGTGCAGCAGAAGCCATTTTGAATTTTTCGTTTTTTCATCGGAGTTATGCGAGGCGGGACTGCACAGGCGTGTGACGTTGGGCAATGAAGAGCTGAAGATTTAAAAGGAACACAGCCTTATACAGTGAGCAGCGTTGTTTTGCTGGCAGCGGAGTGAGCCGGGAGCAGAGTGAAGGCCTAAGGGCTTTGGCTCAATGGGCTTAGGCGGAAACAGGCGAGGAGAAGGAGGTTTGGTTTTCAATTTTTCCTGTTATTTGAGGAAAGGGGGAAGTGTGAGTGTGAGGGCAGCTTGTTGTTCTCAGTGTCGGATGTGGGAGGCCCTGGAGTCTCCCAGCCTCCCAGACGTCCACATCCGCGTCAGGGTGCGCCGAGATGCAGCTCCTAAAGGACCGTGTTAGGGAACTGGAGCTGCAGCTCGATGACCTTCGTCTGGTCAGGGACAGTGAGGAGTTGATAGAGAGGAGTTACAGACAGGTGGTCACAGCGGGGCCACGGGAGGCAGACAAGTGGGTCACGGTTAGGAAGGGGAAGGGGAAGATTTAGGTAATAGAGAGTACCCCAGTGGCTGTGCCCCTTGACAATAAGTACTCCTGTTTGAGTACCGTTGGGGGGGACAACTTACCTGGGGGAAGCAACAGTGGCCGTGCCTCCGGCACAGAGTCCGACCCTGTAGCTCGGAAGGGTAGGGAAAGGAAAAGGAGGGCAGTAGTAATAGGGGACTCGACAGTTAGGGGGTCAGATAGGCGATTCTGTGGATGCAGTCAGGAGACCCGGATGGTAGTTGGCCTCCCTGGTGCCAGGGTCCGGGATATTTCTGATCGCAACCGATATCCTGAAGTGGGAGGGTGAGGAGCCAGAGGTCGTGATACTAGCGACCCTGAGATAACTAGACCAACGCCTTAACCACTTGGCCACGTGCCCAACACAAGTTGAGTTGAGAAGAAGGACCGCAAAGGTAGTAATCTCGGGATTACTGCCTGTGCCGCACGACAGTGAGAGTAGGAATGCAATGAGGTGGAGGATAAATGCGTGGCTGAGGGATTGGAGCAGGGGGCAGGGATTCAAGTTTTTGGATCATTGGGACCCCTTTTGGCGCAGGTGTGACCTGTACAAAAAAGATGGGTTACACTTGAATCCTAGGGGGACCAATATCCTGCTGGGGAGATTTGCGAAGGCTACTGAGGAGACTTTAAACTAGAATGGTTGGGGGGTGGGAATCAAATTGAAGAGACTAGGAGAGAAGAGGTTAGTTCACAAATAGAGCAAGCTAGTAGACAGTGTGTGAGGGAGGATAGGCAGGGGACAGAGATCAGGAGCACTCAGACCAAAGATGTAGGGGAGAAGGAAGAAAAAGATAACAAAGTTGTTTGTTCCATTAGGGATAAACAGAGAGTAAGAGGTGGAGAGTTTCTTAAATGCATCTATTTTAATGCTAGGAGCATTGTAAGAAGGGTGGATGAGCTTAGAGCATGGATTGGTACCTGGAAGTATGATGTTGTAGCTATTAGTGAAACATGGTTGCAGGAGGGGTGTGATTGGCAACTAAATATTCCTGGATTTCATTGCTTCAGGTGTGATAGAATCAGAGGGGCAAGAGGGGGAGGTGTTGCATTGCTTGTCAGAGAAAATATAACAGCGGTGCTCTGGCAGGATAGATTAGTGGGCTCGTCTAGGGAGGCTATTTGGGTGGAATTGAGGAATGGGAAAGGTGTAGTAAGACTTATGAGGGTGTATTATAGACCACCTAATGGGGACTGAGAATTGGAGGAGCAAATTTGTAAGGAGATAGCAGATATTTGTAGTAAGCACAAGGTTGTGATTGTGGGAGATTTTACTTTTCCACACATTGACTGGGAAGCCCATTCTGTAAAAGGGCTGGATGGTTTGGAGTTTGTCAAATGTGTGCAAGATAGTTTTTTGCAGCAATACATAGAGGTAGCAACTAGAGAAGGGGCAGTGTTGGATCTCCTGTTAGGGAATGAGATAGGGCAGGTGATGGAGGTGTGTGTTGGGGAGCACTTCAGGTCCAGTGATCACAATACCATTAGTTTCAATATAATTATGGAGAAGGATAGGACTGGACCCAGGGTTGAGAGTTTTGATTGGAGAAAGGCTAACTTTGAGGAGATGTGAAAAGATTTAGAAGGAGTGGATTGGGACAATTTGTTTTATGGGAAGAATGTAATAGAGAAATGGAGGTCATTTAAAGGTGAAATTTTGGGGGTACAGGATCTTTATGTTTCTGTTAGGTTGAAAGGAAAGGTTAATTGTTTGAGAGAGCCATGGTTTTCAAGGGATATTGGAAACTTGGTTCAGAAAAAGAGAGGGATTTACAATAAATATAGGCAGCTTGGAGTAAATGAGGTGCTTGAGGAATATAAAGAATGTAAAAAGAATCTTAAGAAAGAAATTAGAAAAGCTAAAAGAGGATATGAGGCTGATTTGGCAAGTAAGTTGAAAATAAATGCAAAGGGTTTCTACAGTTAAATTAATAGCAAAAGGATAGTGAGGGATAAAATTAGTCCCTTAGAGAATCAGAATGGACAGCTATGTGCGGAGCCAAAAGAGATGGGGGAGATTTTGAATAATTTCTTTTCTTCGGTATTCACCAAGGAGAAGCATATTGAATTGTGCAAGGTAAGGGAAACAAGAAGGGTAGTTATGGAAAGTATGATGATTAAAGAAGAGGAAGTACTGGCACTTATTAAGGAATATAAAAGTGGATAAGTCTCCACATCCGGACAGGATATTCCCTAGGACCTTAAAGGAAGTTAGTGAGGAAATAGCAGGGGCTCTGACAGAAATATTTCAAATGTCATTAGAAATGGGGATGGTGCCAGAGGATTGGCATATTGCTCATGTTGTTCCATTGTTTAAAAAGCGTTCTAAGAGTAAACCTAGCAATTATTTGCCTGTGAGTTTGACGCCAGTGGTGGGTAAATTGATGGAAAGTATTCTTAGAGATGGTATATATAATTATTTGGATAGACAGGGTCTGATTAGAACAGTCAACATAGATTTGTTCGTGGAAGGTCACGTTTTGACAAATCTTATTGAATTTTTTGATGAGGTTACTAGGAAAGTTGACAAGGGTAAAATGATGGATGTTGTCTATATGGACTTCGGTAAGGCCTTTGACAAGGTTCCACATGGAAGGTTAGTTAGGAAGGTTCAATCGTTAGGTATTAATATCGAAGTAGTGAAATGGATTCAGCAGTGGCTGGATGGGAGACGCCAGAGAATAGTGGTGGATAACTGTTTGTCAGATTGGAGGACGGTGTCTAGTGGTGTGCCTCAGGGTTCTGTACTGGGTCCAAAGTTTTTTTTATCATATATATTAATGATATGGATGATGGGGTGGTAAATTGGATTAGTAAGTATGCAGATGATACTAAGATAGGTGGAGTTGTGGAATATGAAGTAGGTTTTCAAATCTTGCAGAGAGATTTAGACCACTTAGAAGAGTGGGCTGAAAGATGGCAGATGGAGTTTAATGCTGATAAATGTGAGGTGCTACATTTTGGTAGGACTAATCAAAATAGGACATACATGGTAAATGGTAGGGCATTGAAGAATGCAATAGAACAGAAGGATCTAGGAATAATGGTGCATAGTTCCCTGAAGGTGCAATCTCATGTGGATAGGGTGGTGAAGAAAGCTTTTGGTATGCTGGCCATTATAAATCAGAGTATTGAGTATAGAAGTTGGGATGTAATGTTGAAATTGTATAAGGCATTGGTAAGGCCAGATTTGGAGTATTGTGTACAGTTCTGGTCACCAAATTATAGGAAAGATGTCAACAAAATTGAGAGAGTACAGAAGAGATTTACTAGAATGTTTTCTGGGTTTCATCTCCTAGGTTACAGAGAAAGGCTGAACAAGTTGGGTCTTTATTCTTTGGAGTATAGAAGGTTGAGGGGGGACTTGATAGAGGTATTTAAAATTATGAGGGGGATAGATAGAGTTGACATGGATAGGCTTTTTCCATTGAGAGTGGGAGAGATTCAAACAAGAGGACATGAGTTGAGAGTTAAAGGGCAAAAGTTTAGGTGTAACATGAGGGGGAACTTCGTTACTCGGAGAGTGGTAGCTGTGTGGAACGAGCTTCCAGCAGAAGTTGTTGAGGCAGGTTTGATGTTGTCGTTTAAAGTTAATTTGGATAGGTATATGGACAGGAAGGGAATGGAGGGTTATGGGCTGAGTGCAGGTCGGTGGGGCTAGGTAAGAGTAAAAGTTCGGCACGGGCTAGAAGGACCAAGATGGCCTGTTTCCATGCTGTAATTGTTACATGGAACCTTGAGAGATGTGTGTCTTTTGTTGAATAGGTTTTTGTTGCAAAGTACTGATGGTGAAGTATTACTGACAGGATTCAATTGACTCACTGACTAGTGTCAGGGTTGTTTTGTCTTGTTTATTATGTCCCTTCACTGAGTTGTAAAGGCCTCTGGAGGTTGCTAAGACACGTTGCCCATCTGTTTGCCTGGAGGTACTGCTCCCCTGCTGTTAAAGGTATTCAATAAATAATCACCTCTACCATATCATTCTTCCTTCTCCCCTCTCCCATCAGATAGAAGATACAAAAACTTGAACCATCACATTTGAGGATTGATTCTATCCTACTGCTATCAGGCTCTTAGAACATAGAACAGTACATGGCCTGAGATCAGTTGGCAGGCCCAGATGGCAGACTCCAGCAATCCCCAAGGACAAAGGTTGAGTTGGCAGCCCTGAGGACAAAGACCTCTAACCCTGCGGTAAAGAATAATGGCCGGTGGGCACCAAGGATGAAGGCTGGTGATCCCTGGGGTCAATGAGTCCTGAGTCGGAGGTCAGGTGGCAGATCCTGAGGTCAGCAAGTTTCAATGTCGGATGTTCAGTGAGGTCAGTGAGTCCTGCCCTTACCTGGGGTTGGAGGTTTGACGTTGGTTCAAAGTACATTTATTATCAAAGTATGTACAGCATGCATTATACAATTCTGAGATTCATCTTCCCACAGACAGCCATGAAACAAAGGAAACCATGGAACCTGTTCAAAAAAAAAATCAAACCCCCAAAGCACAAAAAAAAAGAAACAAATCATGCGAATGGCAAAAAAGCAGGGAAAACACAGAGTATAAAACATCAAACCTCACAGTCCAGGCATATTCAGTTCAGTTTAATTCAGTGCTGTGTCATTCATTGACTGTCCACCCTGACCAAAATCATAGAAAACAGCAACAAACGGGAGCAACCAGTAAACCAGAAACACATCACAATGTGAACTTCAGAGTCCAATATACAAACCTTGCCCAAGACCCAAGACTCTGTCACCTTCCTGCGGCAGCATTGAGCGAGGGAGAGAGGGAGAGAGAGACTGATCAAACGCATGTACCTTCCTGTGGGAGCAGTGAGCGAGAGCGAGAGGGAGACCGGTCAAACACATTCACCTTCCTCTGGTAGCATCGAGCGAGAGGGCTACACTGCACATCCGCTCACCTTGCTCTCTCGTCTTTGCTGACTTCAATCTTCCCTGATGCTTCAATTGGCAAGACCAGCAAGAAAACAGAGACAATCATGGGCTCACGCCCTGCCTCCAGGCTTCTTGGTCTCCAGGCCACGTACTTCATTCGAAACCTCACCAAACCCTCTCAGAGTCAGCAACGCACTGGATTGCTCAATCAGCCCGAAAACGCACCATCAAAGAGTAGATCCCAGGCAGAATCACATTTGAAGCAAAAATAGAAGAAAAAGTAGGTTTGCAAACTGTCCGAATGATGTCACCTTTGGTCGCATTGTTTGCTGATGCCACCTTCTTACCAATGAGGTTTGCCCCGACCTGGTGGGTAAGAAGATATTCATCTCCTGGGTTGGTGGGGGGGGGTGGTAGGAGGTTGTCTTGCTGTAGGTTCACTGTTTGTTGTTCTGGTGAACATGGTAGGTATGCTATGTTGGTGCCCAAAGTTTGGCAACACCTGCGGACTTCCCCCAGCACATCCTCAAACTGCGTTGGTTGTTGATGCAAGTGGAGTGTTTCACAGTATATGCATGTAATGAAAAATCTAGCCTTGAATCTCAATAAACAGACAACTGACTCCTTCCAAGATTCAGCTGAAGCTCAACTCAATGAGGGTCGAATCCCTCAATAAGCTCAACTCAATGAGGGTCGAATCCCTCAATAGCACAGAGCAGTACTGGCACTTGGAGAGTTAAAGTATGAAGATAGTTCACACATAAGAGGCTTGTGCTTGCACAGAGGTCAAAGAGGGAATTAATCAAGGTGTTCAAAAATGTTAAACAACGTTCAGCTAAGTAGATAAAGAGAAACTTTTTCAGCAGGCTAAATCAGAAACGCAAGGGATATCATCTGTTTAGAATTGGGCTGTTCAATCTTTTGCACAAAGGAGTGTGAAACCTGAAATTCTCCCTCCAAGTGGTTCTGGATCTCGGAACAATTGAAGCTTTCATGACAAAACAATGGATTCTTGTTGGGCTGGTGGCTGTGGTCAGTAAGTGGGGCTGATCAGTCTACCTAAGCAGAGGCTGGCTTCTATTTCCCAGAGCCTCAGAAGGGAAGTTTCATGATCAACTTGGAGGTGATAGGTCTGGCTGACTCAATTGGCATCAGAAGATTTATCATTGATTTTATTGAGAACTTTATGAGAGCTGGATCATATTCTTAAGTGTTGACAGTGTCCAGCTTGTGATTAATAAAGTGTATTTAAGTTGCTATCTTAAGAAAGAGACGTCTGTATGAACAGCTATATAATGCTGTATTCTTAAGGAAAGGATCCTTTACAGTAGAAGAATTAGTCAATGTTCACTCAGCATGACTTGGCGGCGTACACGGGAGTGATAAATGGTGCGTGTGTATGTGTGCATTATGTACATATAAAGACCCGCTCTGTGTGGCTGATTGATTGGATGAATTGCCCACCAGAATTTGCACACTGAACCATAAATACAAAAGATTCTGCAGATGCTGGAAATCCAGAGCGACACATTCAAAATGCTGGAGAAACTCAGCACGTCGGGCAGCTCCTATGGAGGGGAATAAACAGTTGACGTTTCGGGCCGAGACCCTTCATCAGGACTGGGAAGAAAGCCAGACTAGGAAGGTGGAGGGAGGGGAAGGAGTAAAAGCTGGCAGGTGATAGATGGAGCTAGATGGGTAGGGAGATGAAGTAAGAAGCTGGGAGGTGATAGGTGGAAAAAGTAAAGCACTGAAGACGAAGGAATCTGATAGGAGAGGAGCATGGACCATGGGAGAAGGAGAAGGAGGACAGTTCCCATGGGGAGGTGGTAGACAGGTGAGGAGAAGGGGAAGGGGGAGAGCCCTCATGAGGAGGTGATAGATGGGTGAGGAGAAGGGGAAGGAGGAGAGCCCTCACAAGGAGGTGATACATGGGTGAAGGGAAGGGGAAGGAGGAGGGCCCTCACGAGGAGGTGATAGGTGGGTGAGGAGAAGGGGAAGGAGGAGAGCCCTCACAGGGAGGTGATACGTGGGTGAGGATAAGGGGAAGGGGGAGAGCCTTCACAAGGAGGTGATACATGGGTGAAGGGAAGGGGAAGGAGGAGGGCCCTCATGAGGAGGTGATAGGTGGGTGAGGAGAAGGGGAAGCAGGACAGCCCTCACAGGGAGGTGATACATAGGTGAGGAGAAGGGGAAGGAGGAGAGTCCCCATGGGGAGGAGATAGGTAGTGAAGAGAAGGGGAAGGAGGAGGCCCTCACAGGGAGGTGGTACATAGGTGAGGAGAAGGGGAAGGAGGAGGGTCCCCATGGGGAGGAGATACATGGGTGAGGAGAAGGGGAAGGAGGAGGGCCCTCACAGGGAGGTGATACGTGGGTGAGGAGAAAGGAAAGGAGGAGGGCCCTCACAGGGAGGTGATATGTGGGTGAGGAGAAGGGGAAGGAGGAGGGTCCCCATGGGGAGGAGATAGGTAGTGAGGAGAAGGGGAAGGAGGAGGCCCTCACGAGGAAGTGATAGGTGTGTGAGGAGAAGGGGAAGGAGGAAGGCCCCTGTGGAGAGCTGATAGGTGGTGAGGAGGAGGGTCCCATGGGGAGGTGATAGATGGTGAGGAGAAGGGGAAGGACGAGGGCCCTCATGGGGAGGAGATAGGTGGTGAGGAGAAAGGAAAGAAGTAAGAAGTGAGCCAGAGTGGGGAGTGGAAGAAGAGGGAAAGGGGAAGGAGAAGAAACTACTAGAGTATTTTCCACCCCTGTAGTCAGGTCTAGTTAGGAAGAGTACCAAGCTCGAGCTGTTTCAGTAATGTAGAGATTGCAGGAACTATCGCACAGCGCAGGCTTGTTCAGTTAGAACTGCCAACCCATTCAATAAATGATCATTTATGTACCAGCCGGTGGCCATTGTGTGTGGAGAGCTGTGAGCTTTGGACCTATTGATTTAGCATTTGCTTCCTGTGGACAGTTTTAATTTATCTCCTTTTGCTCTCCCAACAATGGATAAAGTGGTCCGTAGTAGGAAGTATGCCAAGTTGTGGTGCAAACATACACTCAGTGGCCACTTCATTAGGTACATCTCTACACCTGCTTGTTAATGCAAATATCTAATCAGCCAATCATGTGGCAGCAACTCAATGCATAAAAGCATGCAGGCATGGGCAAGAGGTTCAGTTGTTGTTCAGACCAAACATCAGAATGGGGAAGAAATGTGAGCTAATTGACTCAGGGAGGTGACAGGAACTCAAATAACTGCACGTTACAACTGTGGTGTGCAGAAGAGCATCTCAGAATGCATAACACATTGGACCTTGAAGTGGATGGGCTACAGCTGCAGAAGGCCATGATCACACACTCAGTGGCCACTTTGTTAGGTGCAGGAGCTATATGATAAACTGTCCACTGAGTGCATTATGTTGGCACACACTTCTCCTTTTGCAGTTTCCACTTGCTCCAATTCTCCGAGAGCCCTTAGACATTCACTAAGTCGATGAATTACATTTCCTTGACCTCAGTCATGTGTGGTGTAGAAGTTACCAGAAGGAAACGTGTACACTTATCCTGAATCCATTTGTTCTTGCACATTGCATTCTATGTGTGTGTCACAACAGCAGTTATATTCCTGCACTAGAGCTCAAGAAGCCAGAAGTATTAAAGAACAAGAGTTCACATCTCTTCACGGTAATTTAGTAACGCCCCAGTGGCCAAGCATTTTAATTCCGATTCACATTTCCGTTCTGACAAGTCAGTCTATGCCTCCTCTGGTGTCACAATGAGGCCACCCTCAGGGTGCAGGAGCAACATCTTATGTTCCGTCTGGGTAGCCTTCAATCTGTGATCATGAATATCATTTTCTCCTTTCAGTAAAAAATATTTCCCTCCCCTTCCCCTCTTCTGCTATTCCCCACTCTGGCCTCTTACCTCTTCTCACCTCCTGCTGGGTCCCTTCCTCCTACCCTTTCTCCTATGTTCCACTCTCCTCTCCTATCAGATTCTTTCCTCTCCAGCCCTTTACCTTTCCTACCACCTGGCTTCACCTATCAATATTTAGCTCTCCTCCTTCCCCTTCCCCCACCTTTTTATTTTGGCATCTTCCCACTTCTTTTCCAGTCCTGACGAAAGGTCTCAGCTGAAGTTCCAACTGTTTATTTATTTCCAGGGATGCTGTCCAACCTATTGAGTTCCTCCAGTATTTTGTGTGTATTGCTTTAATAACATTTTATTTTAAAACCTTCAAATAAAAGTGCTAATATTAATAAAAGCCCCCACAGAGATTTCAGGATTGTGTATGAATGCATGTGATATACTTTGAGGAAAGTTGTGAAAATGAAGGCATGAACATCAATTTCTCTAACTTCCATGAAAACTCTTTGTTTTTTACTCCCCACCCCTTCTCTCTTCTTTCCATTCCCCATTTTACTTATCCTCTCACCCTCTTCTCTTTCCCTTCCTGCCCTCATGACTTGCTTAACACTCTGGTTCCCCAAGTCCTTTCCTTTATTCCATGATCCACTGTCCTCTCCTATCAGATTCTGTCTTCTTCAGCCCTTTACCTCTTCTGCCTATCACCTCCCAGCTTCTTACTTCGTCCACCCTCCCTCACCCACCCACCTTCCCCCTCATCTGGACTCACCTATCACTTGCCAACTTGTACTCCTTCCCCTCCCCTCACCTTCCTACTCCGGCTTCTTCTCTCTTCCTTTCCTGATGAAGGGTCTCAGCCTGAAACATCAACTGTCCATATCTGCTGCCTGACCTGCTGAGTTCCTTCAGCATTTTGTGTGTGCTGCTCTGGATTTCAAGCAATGGCAGAATCTCTTGTGTTATTTTGCATTCTGTTTTCACTGCCACGACATTAGGAATGTTTGGAAAGCATTGTACTTGCAAAGGTTTTCACTGTATACGTGACAAAGATAAATATTAGACTTTACATGCAACAGGGTATCCCTCTACTCAGCAAAAGTTTTTAATTTCTCAGCATTTAGATAAGATGTTTCTCTCCCTCTCTCTCTTCTCCTTCTTCCTCTTGTCTCTCTCTCTCTGCCCCCCCCAACTTATTTTACGACTTCACTTAAAGCCCACTTCTGACAGATTTTGGTCACCTCATCTAACACCTCCAATATTACCTCAGAGTCTGTGATAGAAAAGGTTTCGATGAGTTAATTCTCAAATGACACTGGCAAATACTGAAATATTCAGTAGTGCCTTATCCTTGGCCCGAGAATGCAGTCATTTCCCAAAGCACACTTTGCTATGCAATACACCACTCCATAAAGGAAATTAAGTGATTGAGAGCCGGACAAAGAGGGATTTAGTCTCTAAAGGAAGTTAAATCTCATTCATTATTGAAAGTTCACTGCCAGAGGGAAAGCTTGTGAGCTTATTATATCTGAATAATAAACTATTATACTTTTCTCTCTCGACAATGTATTCACATCAACTGAGATTTTCATTCCTTGACAATGTGTTTGCACGATGGGATAATAAAATAACAATAACTAATTTGTTAGGTAGTTCAACAATCAAGTTCAAGTTCAAGTTCAAATTCAAGTTTAATTGTCATTCAACCATACACATGAATACATAAGCGGAACAACATTCTTCCAGGGCCAAAGCGCAAAACATAGGGCATAGAATCACCCACAGCACACAGTACATATGGTTACAATGGCAAATACACTCACAAAGTAATATTAGCACAAGTCCCTGAGTGTCACGGCCTGAAGATTGATGGTGCATAGGATATGGTCCTGGAGCCATGTTTCCGCAAAAACAAGCACACAGCAGTTCCTCATCTCGCACAGCCACAGACGAAGGCAATTCAGCTTTGTCTTTTGGGGGTAAGGGGTTTCTGCCACAATGTTTCTGCATTCTGTTGTTCTGTTTTTCTCTTGTACCTTCTTAATGAGCTTAGATATGAAATCATCTGTCTGAATGGCATAGAAACAGAAGCTTTTCACAGTATTTTGGTACATGTGACAATAATAAACCAATATCAATGGCAATTAACGACTCAGACAACGGAAATGGTAAGGAGTTCAACTACAGTGTGAATACTGTCTCTCACTTCCTGTACTGACCCCTCTTAGTGGAAAAGGAGAGGTCTCACGAGTTCCTTTGTGGCACGTAGCAAGAGAAAAGTCTACAAAGAGTAGACTAGATACATCCCAGTCCATCACAGGCTAAGTCCTCCTCTCCATTGAGCACATCTACAAGGAGCACTGCCACAAGAAAGCATCAAAGATCCCCACCATCCAGGTCATGCTTTCATCTCACTACTACCATCAGGAAGGAGGTCCAGGAGCCTTTAGGTCCCACACCCCACACCACCAGGTTCGGGAACAGTTATTACCCTTCAACCATCAGGCTCCTGAACCAGCGTGGGTAACTTCATTTACCTCAATGCCAAACTGATTCCATAATCTACAGGCTCACTATCAAGAACTCTACAACTCACGTTCTCACTATTTTTTTTAAATTTAACTATAGCTAGTACTGCACAGTACTGTAATAATTTTATGTATTGCACTGTACTGCAGCTGCAAAAAACAAATCTCATGATATTAGTGAGTATCTTAAACCTGATTTTGATATGAATCTCCATCGTGGACTAAGAGTGGGAAGGGGACAGGGAGTGGGGAATCATGGTTGGGAAAAGGAGAAGGGTGAAGAGAGGGAGTGGGAAAGAGCGGGAGACACCAGAGACATTCTGTAATGATCAATAAACCAGTTGTTTGAAATCAAATGTCGTTGCCTGGTATCTCAGGACTGGGTATGTTATGAGCCCTGCCAGCCTTGCAACTGTATTTGTTAATTGATGTCTTATTAACGGTGGACCAATCGATTCAAAGAGGGAGAGAGCTTTGCAATGTGGGGGAGAAGAGTTTAAAAAAGGAGCTTTTTCATGGGGATCGACACATTAGCGACAGACCAATCAATTTACGATTCATTAGCAGGGTCAAATAAAAGTAAAGCAGGGTCAAAGCAGAGCGGCCATTGTGTGAGTGGATCAGTGTAGGAGTGGGAACTTGAGGCTTTGGCGAAGAGGCACAGGTAAGCAGCAGGTAAGGCTTTTGTAGTGTTGAATAAAAAGTCACTAAATTACAGCTAATTAAAGAAAATAAGGATGATGCAGGATCAGGTGATGTGCTGTAGCTGCATGATGTGGGAGCTGGTGGACCCCATTGTGGTTCCTGGTGACCACATCTGCAGCAAGTGTTGGCTGCTCAAGGAACTCAGGCTCAAAGTTGATTACTTGGAATCTGAGCTCCAAACATGGCGTCACATCAGGGAGGGGGAGAGTTACCTGGATTTTTTGTTCCAAGAGATAATCACACCCATTAGATCAGCTTCCTCGAGTTCGGTCTGTAGTCAGGGACAAGAGGGTATGACTGCGAGTGTGGTGGGTAGTGGGATCCAAGAGACAATGCTGGAGGAGCCTCAGCCGTTGAGCTTGTCCAATTTGAGATTCTTGCTCCCTGTGTGGATGAGAGTGGGGACTGTAGGAAGGTTGAGTTCAGGGAGCCATTCAAGAGGGGGGAAAGAAGAGAAATGTAGTGGTTATTGGGACAGACAGAGTTCTCTGTCACGAGGATAGAGCATCCCAAAGGTTGTATTGCATGGAAAACCTACAGCCCAATACAAGCCTTCTGGCCAACAATGCTGTGCTGAACATGTACTTACTTTAGAAATTACCTTGGGTTACCCATAGTCCTCCTGGTGCCTGGGTTTGGGACATCTTATCTGACCTACAGAACAATTTGCAGTGGGAGAGTAAAGATCCAGTTGTTGTGGTCCATGTGAGTACCAACAACATAGGTAGAACGAGGAAAGAGGTTCTGCTGAGGGAATTTGAGCAGCACAGGACTAAATTTTAAAGAAGAACTAAAAAGGTAGTACTCTTTGGATTATTACCTGAGCCACATGCAAATTGGCATAGTGTCAAGATTAGAGAGTTGAATGCGTGGCTCAAGGATTGGTGTGGGAGAAGTGGATTTGAATTCATGGGAAATTGGCACCAGTATTGGGGAAGGAGGGAGCTGTACCAATGGGACTGGCTCCACCTGAACTGTGATGTGACCTGGATCCTAGTGAATCGCATAACTAGGGCTGTGGATAGGACTTTAAAATAAATAGTAGGGGGGTGGATTGGAGAAGTATGGATAAAGTAAAAAAGAAAAGTGTGGATAAAGACAAAGAAAAAACAAAAGATAAAAAAGAGTGGAATGAAGAAAAGTCAAGTGGAAAAGAGTAAAAGATTACAAGATTCTAAAAGCACAATGAGTGTAAGGGCACTTTCTTTGAATGCCCATAGTATTCAAAACAAGGTCAGTGAACTTGTGGCACAAATCAGTACAAAGGGGTATGATTTAGTGGCCATTACAGAAACATAGTTGTGCGGTGGAGAGGATTTTGAATTAAATATCCAAGGATATCAGGTACTACAGAAGGTTAGGCAGGAAGGTAAGGGAGGTGGGTTAGTGCTCTTAGCTAAGGGTGAGATCAGGGTGATAGTGAAAGAAGATATAAGATCTGAGGAATAGACTGTTGAATCCATCTGGGTAGAGATTAGGAATGGTAAAGGGAAAAAATCTCACTTGTGGGAATTGTCTATAGGCCACCGAATAATAACATTACAGTGGTACAGGCAATAAACTGAGAAATATGGGAATGGAACAGTAGTTATCATGGGGTACATAGATTGAGTGAATCAAGTTGGTTGAGGCAGTCTTGAGGAGGACTTCCTAGAATGATTCTGTGATGGCTTTCTTCAACAGCATGTTACTGAACCTACAAGGGAACATGTTATCCTAGATCTGGTCCTGTGCAATGAGGCAGTTAAAATTAGTGATCTTGTAGTTAGGGATCCTTGTGGAAAGAGTGATCACAGTATGATTGAGTTTATCATACAAATGGAGGGTGCAATAGTTCAATCTAAAACCAGTGTATTATGCCGAAATAATAGAGTCTACAATGGGATGAGGAAGGATTTGGCTAGTGTAGACTGGGAACACAGGCTATATGATGGGACAGTTGAGGAACAGTGGAAGACTTTCAAAGAGATTTTTCACAGTGTTCAACAAAAGTATATACCAGCTAAAAGCAAGGACAGTAAGGGTGGGGAGAGCCAGCCTTGGGTAACTAAGGAAATAAAAGAAGGAAACTAAAAGCTCGTGCATACAAAGTTGCCAAGAGTGGTGGGAAACTAAAAGATAGGGAAAAAGTTAAAAAGCAACAAAGTACCACTAAGTGAGCAATAAAGAAAGCGAAGCTAGGTTCTGAAAATAAACTAGCACAAAATAAAAAAAATGGATAGTATAAGTTTTTATAATTATATAAAGTGGAAAAAGGCGGCTAAAGTAAATGTAGGTCCCTTGGCGATCAAGAAGGGGAATTGATATTGGGTAATGGCTGAGGCTTTGAATGACTATTATGTGTTGGTTTTCATGGTGGAGGACACACCTAACATGCCAAAGAGAAACATTACAGATGCAGTGGGAGGTGAGGCCCTTGATGCAATAGCCATCACTGAAGAGGTAGTGCTGAGCAAACTTGTGGGTCTGAAGACAGATCCTGGTCCTGATGAAATGCATCCCAAGGTACTGAAAGAAATGGCTTTGGTGATGATTTACCAAAATTCTCTGGATTCTGGGCAGGTCACCGGATTGAAAGACGGTGAATGTCACACCACTGTTCAAAAAAGGATGTAGGCATAAGGCAGGTAATTAAAGGCCAGTTAGTTTAACATCTGTAGTTGGGAAAATGCTTGAAGCTATCATTAAAAAAGAAATAACGAGACATCTGGAAAGAAATGGATCCATCATACATCTGCAGCATGGATTCAGCAAAGCCAGGCCATGTTTGACAAACTTACTTAAGTTCTTTAAGGATATAATGAGCACAGTGTATAGAGGGGAACAGATGGACGTTATTTACTTGGATTTCCAGAAGGCATTCAATAAGGTGCCACATAAAAGACTTGTCCATAAGATAAGGATGCACAGAGTTCGGGATAATGTATTAGCATGGATAGAGGATTGGCTAACTAATAGAAAGCAGAGAATTGGGATACATGAGTGTTTCTCTGGTTGGCAACCAGTGGTGAGCGGTGTGCCACAGGGGTCAGTGCTGGGCCTGCAAATGTTCATGATATACCTTAATCATCTGGAAGAGGGGACCGAGTGTAGTGTATCTAAGTTTCCCAATGATACTAAATTGAGTGGAAAAGCAAATTGTGCAGAAGATACGGAGAGTCCGCAGAGAGATATAGATAGGTTAGGTGAGTGGGCAAGGGTCTGACAGATAGAGTACGATGTTGGTAAGTGCAAGGTCATCCAATTTGGAAGGAGAAATGAAAGAGCAGATTATTATTTAAATGGTAAAAAAAAATGCAGCATATTGGTGTGCAGAGGGAATTGGGAGTGCTTGTGCATGAATCACAAAAAATTGGCTTGCACGTGCAGCAGGCTATCAAGACGGCAAATGGAATGTTGTCTTTCATTGCTAGAAGGACGGAATTTAAGAGCAGGGAAGTTATACTGCAACTGTATAGTGGACTGGTGAGGCCGCACCTGGAGTACTGTGAGCAGTTCTGGTCTCCTTACTTGAGGAAGGATATACTGGCTTTGGGGGGCAGCGCAGAGGAGGTTCACCAGGTTGATTCCAGAGATGAGGGGGTTAGACTATGAGGAGAGATTGAGTCACCTGGGACTGTACTCACTGGAATTCAGAAGAATGAGACGAGATCTTATAGAAACATATAAAATTATGAAGGGGGTAGATAAAATGGAGGCAGGAAAGTTGTTTCCACTGGTAGATGAAACTAGAACTAGGAGACATAGATTTCAGGGCAGTAGATTTAGGATGAAGGTGAGGAGGAAGTGCTTTTCCCAGAGAGTGGTGAATCTGTGAATTCTCTTCTAATGAAGCAGTGGAGGCTACCTCAGTTATATTTAAGACAAGGTTGGATAGATTTTTGCTTAGTAGGGGAATTAAGGGTTATGGGGAAAAGGCAGGTGGGTGGAGATGAGTCCATGGCCAGGTCAGCCATGATCTTATTGAATTGCAGAGCAGGCTCGATGGGCTGGATGGCCGACTCCTACTCCTATTTCTGGTGCTCTTATGTTCTTATCTAGAGTCGTTAAGTCCTTGTGTTTTCTGTTTAATCCTGTCAAGTTTACTTAGGCTGGCATGGGTTTTCAGCTTACTGTGATTCTTGAAAGCAGTCTCCGAATTAGCACTGATCGCAGGACCCTTGTGTGTTTCGAGAATGATTTGTCTCACAGTGTTGTTTGGTCAAGCCACCGATATACAGTTGGAAATCCAATGAATAAACTCTTGCTTCTCTCTCAACATGGGAGTCTGTTGTCTCTCTGCACCTGGGTTCAGTCATTTGTCAGAGCACACCGTGACAGAAGGGCCTGTGCTGTAAATGGACCCAGAGGAGGTTCAACAGTGGCTTGGACTTCAGTCAGCTGGAGGTGAGGGTGACTTCTATACTCAGTGCTTGTCCCGAGGCTACGTTTCGAGTTTCTCGAGCCCATGTTCCCAGCTTCTCTAGTCTATGTCCAAGGTCACCAAAGTTTTCTAAGTCTCCCATGGCCCTCCTGGTTTCTGACAACTATACCAGGTTTCCAAGAATTATTTCAGGTTTCCGGGGCCTATTTCAGGCTTCCAAGGACTATTCCATGTTCATGACTTTGATGCTATGTTCCCAGGTTATATGCAATGTTTCTGAGTTTTCCAGCCCTGTCTCAAGAGCATCAGAGCTGTTTCAAATTTACCAGCCCTGTCTCGAGTTCCGCAGGACTCCCTGGGCTGTCAGCCACTACCTCTGGCCTTAGGAGGGAGGTAGTGGCATGAGGCCTGCAGGTCTTGCACTTGCATTTGTTAATTGTCATTCTATCTCAAGCCATTAAGTCATCGTGCTTTCTGTTTAATCTTGTCAAATTAATTTTGACTGGCATGGGTTTTCAGTGCACTGTGATTATTTAAACTCCCATTTATCACTTATCACAGAATCCTTGTGTGTGTGTGTGTGTGTGTGTGTGTGTGTGTGTGTGTGTGTGTGTGTGTTGGAGAATGATTTGTCTTATGGTGTTACTCGCTCAAGCCACTGAAATTCAGTTGGAATTCCGCTGAATAAACTCTTGTATGGGCTCAGCATGGGAGTCTGTCGTTCCTTCGCACCTGGGTTCAGTCGTATGTCAGCGCACAATGTCACAGGGTGTATCCACACCTGCACCATCCCCTGCCTTTCGAACTCCTTCTCTGCCACCTGTCCCACACCCCTTCCGCAGCACTCCACCCTCACCATTCCAACATCCTTTGGTCCCGCCAGATTGGCAAACTCACTCTTAACTCCACATTGACATACAGAGTACTGTGCAAAATCTTACGCACCCTATCTATATACGTGTGTGCCCGAGACTGTAACACAGTTCTGTAGATATTTGTTTATTGCACAGTTTGTCTTATTTTG